>NC_134568.1:220976672-221276672 GCF_050947875.1 Dermacentor variabilis
AGAAGCTTTCGACTTTCTGGTCATCATGACTGGATGTAGGGGCGTAGACCTGTACGACCTTCAATTTGTGCCTCTTGTTAAGTTTCACAACAAGACCTGCCACCCTCTCGTTAAGGCTGTAGAATTCCTGTGTGTTACCAGCTATATCCTTATTAATCAGGAATCCGACCCCTAGTTAGAAGTCATAAACAAGAAGATATCGGAGATGGAATTGACCATGAGAGCTGTAAAGGAAAATGAAGGAAAAATAGAGCGCCTTCAAACAGAAATTAACAACATAGGTAGTGCTCTGCAGTACAGCCAAGAAAGAATGGCTGATTTAGAAGATCAAAGTCGTAGAAACAATTTAATTGTCTTCGGAATAACGGAGAGTACTACTGAAACGAATGATGAATTAAAAACGCGAGTTCTGCAAGATGTATTTGAGGAGAAACTTGGAGTGAAAGTCAGCACAGTTGAAAGAATTCACAGAATTGGGAGACAACGGACGAATAAATATCGACCAGTTATTGTAAGATTCTTTGACTACAACGAGAAGGCGAAAATATTCCAGAACTGCAAAAAGCTAAAGGGCAGCAGTATCTCAGTTGCAGATGATTTTTCCGAGGTGACGCTACGAAAGCGTAAAAACCTTTGGGAAAGTGCAAAAGCTGAAAAGGCCAGAGGAATGAAGGTTCGCCTCGTGCGTGATAAGATCTTGATCGACAACGACACGTTTATCTGGGACGAAGAAAAAAAGTGTCGAAAGAAGGTGGTTAAGGGAGGGTCAAGCTCGCGTATAACAAAGTGACAAAGAGAAAGCAAACCCAGAGATTTGAACTTGATTAATGTCAACGTTCGTAGCCTGGCAAACAAGACAGTCGAATTTGAACACCTTCTTTTACAGTACAAGCCAGATGTCGTTGTTGTCACAGAAACGTGGCTACGCCCCGAAATAAAAGACAGTGAATTAATCCCTCCGGGTTATATCATGATCCGCAAGGACCGCGGAACGCGTGGTGGAGGCGTGGCTGTTGTTTGTAAAGAAGAAATTGAGCTGATCGTTCTGGATGACTGCCCTAATACTGAAAGCATTTGGTGCAGAACAGAGTTTCTAGGCGTTCCTTTTATTATTGCAGCTGTCTATCGACCTCCGGATGCTCCTCTTTCATTTTTACAATGCCTTCAAGATTATATGTGCAACAATGTTCCTCTTAACACAGGTGTCATTATTGCAGGAGATTTCAATTTACCGGGAATAGATTGGGTTGATCTTGCAGTGGGTACTACAGATGTTGCTCATTGTGAAGCTTTATTAAACCTGACTTTCAGTTACGACCTCAAGCAAATAGTTCCTGAAAGTACTAGGGTTACACAGACCTCGGAATCCTTACTTGATCTTGTGCTTATTTCAAGCAATGTACCAGATTGTAGTGTTTCCGTCAAAGACGGAATTTCTGATCATAAAATGGTTTTACTTTGTGTAAAGGAGGCCGTCCCGACGAAGCATTCAAAGAGGCCAACTATCTGTATAAGAGATTATAGCAACGCCGATGATGTTAGCATCTTGGACTGTCTTGAAATGTCACTGTACTCGTTCGATGGGGCGACTGACGTCAACATCTTGTGGAATAAGTTTAAGAATACGGTGATCTACTGTCTGGAAAAGTTCGTGCCAAAACGAATGAAGGTAGTAAAGAAGCGCAATCCTTGGATTAACCGCAATATAATACAGCTTAAACGAAGAATAAGACGCAGAAGTAGGAATAAAGAGAGGAACAAAATCGAGATTTCGCAGCTTTCCCAGACCCTTAAGCACATGCTCGTAACGGCAAAAGAACACTTTTACTCGCAGACGCTACCCAATTTCATGAGAGATTCACCACAGCGTTTTTGGCGTCATCTTGCCCCGTCGCACGAACAAATACAATATGTCTGCATTGATGGCAACATAATTAACAACTGTGCTCAAATTGCTGAAAAATATAATGAATATTTCCATTCTGTGTTCGCTCCACCGGAGCCATCTTCCACTGACCTTGATGAGAATCGCACCGAGGGTAGGTTGCCTATGCCAGACATCGTTTTCTCTGAAGAGGGGATATATGCACTACTCCTTAACATAGACACAAAAAAATCAGCCGGTCCTGATGGTATCCCAAATGAATTTCTAAAACGATACGCGGAATGGATATCTAAGTATCTCTGTATAATTTTTAAGGCGTCCCTGGAGCAGCACAAATTACCGTCTGACTGGCTGACAGCTAGAGTTGTCCCCATCTATAAATCCGGCAACAGACACAGCATCGAAAATTATAGGCCCATTTCAATTACCTCCACATGCTGCAAGATCATGGAGCATGTAATATCAAAAAGCTTGTTCAAATATTTGGAAAATGCTAATATCCTTCTTCCTAACCAACATGGTTTTAGGCAAAAATTGTCAACGGTTACCCAACTCACCAAAACCATACACGATTTTTCAAGCGTACTTAACGAGAAAGGTCAGTTAGATGCTGTTTGCCTCGATTTTTCAAAAGCGTTCGACCGCGTTCCACACCCAGAACTTCTTGATAAACTGCTTAGTCTCGGCGTTAACATAAACATTGTCAAATGGATTCAATCATATTTAGTAAGAACACAGTTTGTGGAAGTGAATGGTGCGACATCCAGAGTGTTGCCTGTAACGTCAGGAGTCCCTCAGGGATCGGTGCTGGGCCCTGTCCTTTTTCTCAGTTATATAAATGACATTGCAGACCAGATTAACCCCGTTATCAAAGTTCGACTTTTTGCAGATGACTGCTTAATGTATACCGCAATATCCAGCCGCAATGACCAGACCGTCTTAAATTCCGCATTAAAAAGAATTAGTGACTGGTGTAATAAGTGGAAAATGAAAATAAACTACAGCAAGACTAAGTATATAAGGGTAACCAAGAAGATAAAAAATATACACTCCTTCGATTATAAGATAGATGGTAAGGTCATAAGCCGCGAAAATCACATTAAGTACCTCGGAATTACCATATCCAGTGACCTCAACTGGAAAGCACACATAAAGAACATATGCTCATCAGCTGAAAAAAAGCTCTGGTACTTGAGGCGAAGGTTAAAACTTGCTCCTCAGCAAACTAAACTAGCTGCATATATAACGCTTGTTCGTCCTACATTAGAGTACGCAAGCGTCGTGTGGGATCCGTTTAAAAAAAACCTGGTAGATAAAATTGAAAAACTTCAAAGAAGAGCGGCAAGATTCATCTTGTCAAAATATCGTTCAACGGACTCCGCAACTGAAATGCTCAGGAAGCTCAACCTACCGCCACTTTTCGAACGCAGAAGGATAGCTAGACTGAAATTTCTTTATCTGATTCGCCATAACTGGTTTAACCTTAATACACAGCAGTACATAAAACAGCGTCTGTCTCGAACAGTACGAAGCAGCAACCTAGAGCAAATTCAACCCATTCCAGCACGAATAGATACACATAAGTACTCGTTTTTTCCCAAGAACAATAGAGGAATGGAACGCGCTACCACCTGAATTACTAACACTAGACAATGTAAATAAATTTGAAACCACACTAACAAAATTCTTTACTTCGGTTAGACGTACATAACTACTGCTCTAATAATGGTACTTTGTCGTATGTTCCTGGTTGTAATACACACAATAATTCCAGCGGCAGTGGTACAATTATTACCACCCTACTGCAATTTGTTTTTGCTGCTTCTTGATTTGCATTGTGCATTTGCATGTGTGTATGCCTTATCTTGTTTGCTCTACACTGCGGCAGTGCTGCTATCTTGTATTGTTTGTCTTGAAACCACCCTGTAACGGCCTTCGGCCAACAGTATTGTTAAATAAATAAATAATAATAAATAGTTCTCGTCTCACCGCTAAGCCCCGGTAGCACAGGATGTGCCCGCTTTTTAGCACTGTATATGCTTCTTTTGTCCTCCTAACTTCACTGAGCCCTGTTATATCCCATTTACTGCCCTCTAATTCGTCCAATAGCACTGCTAGACTCACCTCACTAAATAACGCTCTAGCGTTCAACGTTGCCAGGTTCAGATTCCAATGGCGGCCTGTCCGGAACCAGGAATTCTTAGCACCCTCTGCTGCGTCACAGGTCTGGCCGTCGCCAATTGCTTCGCAGCTGCTGGGGACTGAGGGCCAGGGTTTGATTGTTGTATTCATATAGGAGGTTGTGGCCAAGTCTGCACTAGGGTGGCCAATCTTGCCCTGGTGAGGGAGTGCGTTACCGGTTCTGGTCACCGGGATCAGGCCGCACTCCAGGCCTGTTTATGCAATTTTATCAACACGCGGATTTTTTTTTAATCCGGTGGAAAATTGCATGGCACCGGGATTCGAAACACGGTCCTCTTGCACGCGAGGCGGATACTCTACCTCTACCCCACCACTGCACCTACTGTGAACATCTTTATAGTACATTCCCCCAAGTTATCAACTTTCTAGAACAACATTTCAAGGCTTTATTGATGAGCTTCATAACCCTTACATAGTCATCGGCGATATAAGTGCACATAGTACACTGTGGGTGACTCTTGATGTGATACGAGAGGGCAGCTAATAGAAAACTTCCTATTCTCCTCAAGTGCCTGCTTGCTTAACTAGAAAGAACCAACACTCTACAGCCCTAGGCACAAAACATTTTCTTCCTTAGACCTAAGCATAGTGTCCACTACAATTGTGCCATATCTGGAATGGGATGGGATCAATTACCCTTTAGAAGTGATCACTTCCCCATCATTCTAAACGTTGCAAAACAAGCTGAGTGTTGTACACATGTTCCTCGATGGAAAGTCTGTTCAGCCAGCTGAACGACGTTTTGCGAACTCACACTTCTCCTGAAATTATATCTGCCTAATTAGCCTAGACGATGCAGTAGCATACAGAATGGCATTTATTATTGATACTGCATCAGTATGTATTCCCCAACCAGATGCGTCACCTTCTAAATGACTTATTCCATGATGGAATGAGGAGTGCAGGAAAGCCTGGAAAAAGTAAAACAAGGCTTGGAATCTCCTTCGTAACTGTTCAACCACAGACAACCTACTTAACTTCAAGGTGATCAAGTCATAAGGTAGAATCCACTGCCACACTAAACAGGAAAGTTTGGAAAAATACATAAGTAGCATCAGTTCTTACACAGACGAACAAAAAGCCTGGAACAGGGTGAACAAAATAAAAGGCCATGAAGCTCATCCTCTACCACAAGTAAATACACAAGGAGACACTCTTGAGGACCAGGCTGATTGTCTAGGAGCACATTTCGAGCACATTTCCAGTACGTCCCATTACACAGATACATTTCTAAAATACCAGCGACAAGTGGAGCAACTGCCTCTAGGTCAGAAAGGCACATACAATGAAGTGTACAATCGTCCATTTACCATGGCGGAGTTCCATGCCTCACTGAAATGTTTTAACAAGCCCGCTCCAGGAAGGGACAGAATAATGTATGAAATTATCAAACTTACACCCAGAAACCAAGAGGACACAACTGTCACTCTTTTTTAACTCCATGCTCTCCGCTGGCTATATTCCGTCTGCCTGGAAAGAAGCAATTGAAATTCCTATTCTCAAAGAGGGCAAGGACCCTTCCTCACCCCCTAGTTATAGGCCTATAGCTCTGACCAGTTGTCTATGCGAACTCTGAGAAAATGATTCACCGGCGCCTCATTCATTTTCTCGAAAGCAACAAAATACTCGATCCCTTACAGTGCAGTTTTCGGGAAAGTAGATCCACAACTGATCACCTTGTCCGCATCGAGACACATATCCGGGATCCCTTTGTACCCAAACAGTTTTTCTTGTCAGTATTTTTAGATATGGAGAAGGCATATGACACAACTTTGCACTTTGGAATCCTCCATGGTTTGTCTGGAATGGGAGTCCGAAGCAACTTGCTGAATGTGATTTAGAGTTACCTCTCCTATCGCACATTCCGGACTAGAGTTGGTAATGTTCTGTCTCATCCTTCTACGCAGGAGGCTAGTTTTCCACAAGGTGGTTTGCTGAGCTTCACTCTTTTTATTGTTAAAATGAACTTGCTCCATACTGTCATACCACATACTATGTTTTATTCTATATACTATGTGGATGACATCCAGGTAGATTACCTGATTTTTAAACTAAGTATTTGCGAGCAACATGTACATCTTGGCTTAAATAAGTTGTCTAAGTGGGCGGACAAGAACTGTTTTAAACTAAACTCTAAAAAAAAAGAGGTATACTGCCGAACCCCGTAATAGATCTCAACGGAGAGAGAGAGTAAAACATCTTTATTAATAATACTTGAATGGCGAGAGCAGTGTGGGAGGAACCCTCAGTCCAGGGTCCCTAAGATGATTCCGGCGATGTTTCAAGCCCATTGTATCACAGCTTGGAGGACCTCGGGAGGTCCGTCGCGAAGGGCATCATCCCACAGCTCTTTGTTGCGTAGGGGGTAAAGGAGAGTTGGCAAGGGAGGAAAGAGGTTTGCAGTGCACTCAATCGTGACATGGAAGATTGTGGGCGAGCTGCCACAGCCAGGGCAACGATCTGTATAACAGTGTGGGTAGAATTTATTGAGAGAGACAAGATTTGGAGAAGTTGCGGTTTGTAACTGGTGTAATGCCACTGCTTCCTCCCGCGAGAAGGACGGAGGTGGTGCGGCGTGGGTGCGACGAATGCGTGTATAATGACGGAGTATGTCTTTGTAACGGAGCAAGGAATCCCCCCACTCTGAACTAGTCGCCTCACCACGCCGAGTCGCCTGGAGGGAAATTTCTCGGGCATGTGCGCGTTCGTTACCCGGCAGCGAGGTATGACCAGGGGTCCAGAGTAAGTGGATGCGGGGAGGTTTGGTTGGTGTATTTTGCGGGATCTGTTTGAGAATTTGGTGCCCCGCTCTCGGGATGCCATGTCCTGATAGGAACGGCCGGCATGCCTGTTGCGAGTCCGTCAATATATACACTTCCTCAGGAACACGGATGGCGTATCGAATTGCAAGAGCAACACCGAGAATTTCTCCGTAAGCGGTATTTGTTCCGCGCATTGCAGCAGTCTCTCAGGGATTCGGTGCCATCCAAAACTACCGAGGTATAGCCCTCTTGAGTGCGTGATGTGTCCGTGTATAAAGTATGTGTTTCTGGGATGTTTGCAAGCATGCGGCCAATGTATCGTACACGGGCTTTGCGCCACCCTTTGTCATGCTCGGGGTGCATATTACTTGGCAATGGATGAATACTTAGTGCTTGGCGTATCGCTGACGACAAGATCGTTGGATGGGTTTCAGACTCGAGGGGTGGGACAGAGTATCCCAGCCGTGTGAGAAGATGGCGGCCAGTAGGAGTGAGTAAGAGGCGCTGGCGATGGCTGACCCAATGTTCCTCTAGCAGCTCGCCTAGTGTGTTATGTGTCCCTAAGTTAAGGAGACGGCGTGTGGAAGTATAGTTCGGGAGGCCATGGGCCAGCTTCGTCGCTTTGCGAATCATTGCGTCTATGCGAAGTTGTTGCGCTTGGGTCAACCGCTGAAATGGGAGATGGTTGTAAGGCGGCTGATCACGCATGCCTCCACCAAGTGCAGCAGATCCTCTTCTCGAAGGCCCGAGCGCCTGTTGGAGACCCTCAGGATCATGGCCAAAATTTGCTCAATCTGTCTGGATAGAAGGGAAACAGTGTAGATTGACCTGCCATCCGCTTGGACGTGCAGGCCGAGGATACGAGCACGATTAACCTGTGGTATCGGTGTGCCATCCACGTGCACAGTGATAGGGGGAGTAGAGGAACGGCTCCGGGGGCGAATGATTATGAGCTCAGACTTTTCTGGAGCACATCTTAAGCCGCATTTTCTCGCGTACTTGGAAACTGTATCGACTGCTTCCTGCAGTCTGTCCTGGATGGCTCCGTCGGGACCTTGTGTCGACCAGATAGTAATGTCGTCCGCATAAATAGCGGGGGCGACATCAGGGATCTGGTCGTGTAGCCGGGGGAGCCCTGCGAGCGCGATATTGAATAGAGTAGGGGAAAGAACTGAGCCCTGGGGTGTCCCATGTCCTATAAGGCGAATCGTACCGGATCGATGCGGAGCCATTAGTAGGAGCTGTTCCAGTAGGTCCCATTCCTACGGTGGCTGTGCGATCTTGGAGAAATATTCGGATATAGTTGTACATACGAACTCCACAGTGTGAATGTGCAACGTTGCGAAGGATGAGGTCATGTTCAACATTATCGAATGCCCCGTTTAGGTCTAAGGCGATGAGTGCTCTCGTTTGGGCGGATGACGGAGGTCCTATGACTCCCTCCCGCAATTGTAAAAGTACATCTTTGGCAGACAGATGATCCCGATATCCGAATTGAGGGTTAGAAAAGAATGATTTTTGTTCGAGAAAGTGCTGCAGATGCCGCAAGAGTACATGCTCCATGAGCTTACCAATGCAGGATGTTAGGGAGATGGGTCGTAAGTTTTCAACCTTAACAGGCTTGCCCAGTTTGGGGATCAGTGTGATGTCGGTGTGTCGCCATGCTTGGGGAAGCATGCCCTTGCACCAGCAATCGTTGAAGATATGGGTGAGGTGGTTAATATCCGCGTCACTGAGGTTACGAAGGGTGGCGAATCGGATGTGGTCGGCTCCCGGTGCCATGTTGCGGCGTAGGTCTTGTAGGACCACCCGCACCTTGTCAGATGTGGAATGGCTATCTGTAAGCCATGAACAGAAATCATCATCATCATCATCAGCCTGGTTACGCCCACTGCAGGGCAAAGGCCTCTCCCATACTTCTCCAACAACCCCGGTCATGTTCTAATTGTGGCCATGCCATGCCTGCAAACTTCTTAATCTCATCCGCCCACCTAACTTTCTGCCGCCCCCTGCTACGCTTCCCTTCCCTTGGGATCCAGTCCGTAACCCTTAATGACCATCGGTTATCTTCCCTCCTCATTACATGTCCTGCCCATGCCCATTTCTTTTTCTTGATTTCAACTAAGATGTCATTAACTCGCGTTTGTTCCTTCACCCAATCTGCTCTTTTCTTATCCCTTAACGTTACACCTATCATTCTTCTTTCCCTAGCTCGTTGCGTCGTCCTCAATTTGAATAGAACCCTTTTCGTAAGCCTCCAGGTTTCTGCCCCGTAGGTGAGTACTGGTAAGACACAGCTATTATATACTTTTCTCTTGAGGGATAATGGCAACCTGCTGTTCATGATCTGAGAATGCCTGCCAAACGCACCCCAGCCCATTCTTATTCTGATTATTTCCGTCTCATGATCCGGATCCACCGTCACTACCTGCTCTAAGTAAATGTATTCCCTTACGACTTCCAGTGCCTCGCTGCCTATTGTAAATTGCTGTTCTCTTCCGAGACTGTTAAGCATTACTTTAGTTTTCTGCAGATTAATTTTTAGACCCACTCTTCTGCTTTGCCTCTCCAGGTCAGTGAGCATGCATTGCAATTGGTCCCCTGAGTTACTAAGCAAGGCAATATCATCAGCGAATCGCAAGTTACTAAGGTATTCTCCATTAACTTTTATCCCCAATTCTTCCCAATCCAGGTCTCTGAATACCTCCTGTAAACACGCTGTGAATAGCATCGGAGATATCGTATCTCCCTGCCTGACGCCTATTGGGTATTTGGGTTTGGGTATTAATATGTTAACTTTTGTCCTGCACCTGAAGTATCTTAAAGGGACCCTAAAGGCAAATACTAAGTCCAGCTAAAGTGATAGATTAGTGCTAAAAAATCTCTAAGGCATCAATATTATTGCAAACAGAGCCTTAATAATCGAGAAATCAAGGTAAATGCGGGACATGATTAGACTCCCCCGGGACATTCAAGCACTTGCCCAATGATGAAAGCACCCCTCAGTTAAATTCTGCCACTACTACTCAACTACTCATTGCAAAAAACATCCTTGTATTATAAGATAGAATAAATGCTTGTCCAGTTATAATTCATTTTTAGAAAAAAAGCTAATTGAAATTACCTTTCACAACGATGCGGGCAGTCGAAAAGTTTCGTTTTCGCTCGACCTTGTGCTGCTGACGCTTTCACGTTTAAGTAGTTTTGTTACGGCATAGTGCTGCGCTGGCTTTGCGAGCTCGCGAAACTCCCACAAACTGCAACTAGCAGAGAATTCAACTTCCATGTGATGTCATGGGTCTATGCCGAACGGTCTACGCCACTTGACCAAAAAGCAGCTGCGGATCCACCTTGGTCTTGGCTTAGTGCCACTGTCTGTCAGGTGCCATTTTACTCACTGATGGCAGCAAAGGGTGGTGATGGCGTATGCAATGTCACCACTCCCCCGGTCGGGTGGCAGGAGATTTGAATTTCGAAAAAGGTATTCGGACCCTTCAGATGCAATTTCTCATGAACTAAATCTTTTCTTGGTACAAAACAAGCATTCAGAGGTTCCTGGAATGGTATTCAACTGTCCACGTTGACTTGGTATTTGCCTTTAGTGTCCCTTTAAAGCAAATTACCTCAAGAATATGAATCTGCTGAAGCTCTTGTCACGCACATCCTGGGGAAGCAATAGGAGATGCCTTATAAGGTTTTACAAAAGTCTAATATTGTTGCGTCTTGACTACGAAGCAATAGTCTATAATTCTGCTAGGCCTAGTGTTTTGAAAATGTTAGGTCCTATCCACCACTTGGGTATCCACGTTGCCACAGGTGCTTTCAAGACTAGTCCTATGTGAAGCCTGTATGTCAAAGCTAATGAATGGTCTCAATACTTCCAAAGGACATATTTAAACTTTTCCTATGCCTTGGAGGTAAATTAAGCTGTAGCTCATCCATGTCATTAAATTATTTGCGACTTGTCCACGGTCAGGCTGTTCCATAACTGCCCAGCCACTGGGCCTCCTCTGTACCTTCGATTGGAAGCACTGTCAGAAGAAACAGGCGTCCCTGTTCTAGAGAATGTGCTAATGGCTCCTACTAGGCTTCCGCTGCCTTAGTAATGGCAGACCATTTAGTATGACATTTCTTCTGTAGAAGTATCAAAATGGGCACCTGAAGCACATATTCGTATTTTCATGTTCGCATATTCACACATTCGCATTTTCTTGAACTTCGGGATAAGTATTCCTGTACTGAATGTTATACGGACACTTACAAATCATTTTAGTGTCGCTTACACAGCTCTGGGACTATTTTTTTCAACTTGTGGTGCACTAAATCCTCATACAATTATGTTTATGACGGTAACATGTGCAATCCTCTCGGCAGTTAAACACATAAAGCAAATTAATACTGTATTTACTTGCATAATGATTGCACACGTGTAATGATTGCACCCCTGAATTTAGTAGTTAAAATTCGATTTTTTTTTCTTTCCCATGTAATGATCACACCCCGAACTTGCCGCAGCGATATGTCATGTGCCAAGTCTAGCTAATGATGATTGCACTTACCATCTGTTGAATGCTGTCGGATGCTATGCGAACGACTCTTCAAGACATATCAAGCGGTCTGCATGCACCAAACATTCTTAAGCAGATGCCCCATTTCGTTCCTTTCATCACTTTCTGCACTTCCATGAAAAAGAAAAGCTACAACCAAACTTGCCTCGGCTTTATTATCTGTAGGCTTTATAATGGTTGTGGTCAACAACAGCAACAACAAAAAAGGTGCCTTTCGATTCTTCTCTTCTGCACTTGTGGGCACGCAACAAATTGTGAGCAGCAACAATAGTAGCCACGTTTACACTGATACATTAGAAGTGTACCCTATTCATACGCTGATGCTTGTAACACAGCTAAGATATTCGCCCACCCTTAGTGGAAACTTGCCGTATTAGGATAGTAGCGAAGACAAATGCCGCAGTTTCCGCAGCATGCCCGCCATGTGTTTCTATGTCACTGTTTCTGTCCCCTAATAGTGGACGTGGCTACGTTATTGCCGCAAACTTGCAGATATTAATGATATTGTTCATTACTGATATGGAAGAAACTGTTCCAATGCACATAATGTATTCAGGAGAAGAAAAAAAAATTGTGTTCGGGGAGCGTTCAGCTTGCTCTGCCAGCCGCCATTTTTGTTTTGGTGTCCCACACTGTTACAGTGGCAGCCGCCTGTTTCTTGACCTGTTGTCATCCCGCAACAAATGTGGGATTAAAAAATGTTTTTTCTTTTCGCGGAAAATTTAACGAGCATGATGATCCTGTAAATCTTTGCTTTCACGTGACTCTTTGCTGCCCTGAATTTGCATCTATTTTTTGACAAAAAAGTGTGATCATTATGCGAGTAAATATGGTATTACAAAAGCAATTATGTTCAGAGTCGTCAAGAGTCGTTAGAGCTCTGAGTCTGCGAAAACACTAGAATTCAGTTTATAATGAACTGTACAGCTTGCTAGCTCAGCTAACAACGACAACCAAGTCATCATGGTATGCTGGGTACCTGGCCATAGAGGTATCTAAGGCAACGTAGCTGCAGACAGAAGTGCCACCTCAGTAGTTTTTGAATATAGAAACACAAACATAGCCATCCATCCCACAGACTTAAAGCCTTTTTTGTGCCATGAGTATGGGAAATCTTGGCAAAGGAAGTGGGATTATGTAGTGTCAAGTAAGCTACATATGGGGAAGAAACCAAGAATTTAAAAATGGATGTTTCAGAAAGCACCAAGACGCAAGGAAGTGCTTCTTTTCAGGATAAAGATAGGACATACCTATGAAACACACTTACCTACTTACAGGAAGCGATCCTCCTACGTGTCATAGGTGTGGCAACATTCTTACAGTCCTCCATGTCCTTATCCAGCACAATGAAATAGAAGCACAGTGTAGAGTACATTTATACCACATATTCTGAGCACATCCCTCTTTGCCCAGCATTCTTTCTGAGCCATGAGCTGCTTTTTGAGTTTAGAACAGTGTTTTAGCAGACATAAGCATCGTACAAATTATTTGGCGAGGCTACCTGTAGCGCAGCCTCGCCTTGCAGGCTGCAGATGCAGTGAAAAAATTTTCGCAGCATGTGCCTCTCAGCTCGTGACTTTAAAGACCTTCTTGAGGCTTTAGTGCTATTGCATGTTTTATTATATCATCTCTTCGTAACAGAAAATTTCTGCTCATAGCCTACATCATGAGTCACTGTCATTATTTTAATACTCATATATGTCATGCAGTTTACAGCAACTTGTTTTAGGCCTCTTCACACCCACGTCGTAATAAATTGAGAACCCTTCACCATATGTCATGGCGCTCTTTGGCCATAGCTGGTCCTTGTGCTATTAAAGGGACACTAAAGGCAAATACTAAGTCAATATGGACTGTTTAAATACCTTTCCAGAAAACCCGCGACACTTGTTTTGTGCCAAGAAAAGACTTAGTCTACAAGAAATTGTTTCTGAAGGGTCTGAGTACCTTTTTCGAAATTCAGATCTTCCGCCACCTAACTGGGGAAGTGGTGGCATTGCATGCGCCATCACCGCTCTTTGCTGCTGTCGGTGAGTAAAACGGCGCCCGACAGATGGCAGCACCGAGCCAAGACAGAGCGGCAGATTAGCCGCTGCAGCTGCTTTTTGGTCAAGTGGAGTAGACTGTTTGGGCATCCTGCGACATCACATGAAAGTTGAATTCTCTGCTACTTGCAGTTTGAGCGCGTTTCACAAGCCAGTAAAACCAGCGCAGCAGGAAAGTATTGAAATGCGAAAGTGTGGGCGGCGCAGAGTCAAGTGAAAACAAAACTTTTCGACCGCCCGTGTCGTCAACGGTAATTTCAATTAGTTCTTTCTAAACATGAAATGGAACTGGACAAGTAGCATGTTGTTTCATCTTATAATACAATACGAGGATGTTTTTTGTGACGAGTAGTTGAGTACTAGTGTCAGAATTTAACTGAGGCGTGCTTTCGTCATCGGGCAAGTGCTTGAATGTCCCGGGGGAGTCTCTAATCATGTCCTGCATTTACCTTGATTTCTCAATTATTAAGGCTCTGTTTGCAATAATATTGACACCTTAGAGATTTTTGAGCACTAATCTATCACTTCAGCTTGACTTAGTATTTTGTCCCTTTAAACACTACAGATCATCGTCGCCTCACGGGCTGTTTCCGTACGTTGCGCTCATAAAAGCTGATGTCTCTCTGGTTTCTAAGCTCTCAAAGGGTCACCGCTAGATGCTTGCTAGTCTGTTGCTCACAAGGGTGTGATTACATCTGTTCACAGGCAGACGCTGGTTTAAACAAACAATGCTGCTGTATACAAACGATGCTGCCATATGCAATCGATGCTGCCACGCAAGCATTTTTCTCGGGACTCGGCTTGCAAAAACGGATTGCCCATCATTGGCGGCGGAACGAAGGATGACTGCAAATTTCAAACTCTTTTCGTTTTTCTGATGTGTGCACAGCCATCAAGCTTTCTTGCGTGCGCTCACATACACGGTTCAATAACGCTATGGGTGTGCATGCAGGTTGCTCTGCTGCAAGTGAGCGGCAATTCCTTCGATGCCAATTACTACCCAAGTGCCGAATCAGAATATATTGTTATGTGTAGCTGATGCACAGGGCAATTTGCAATACATTTACACGTAGGCCAGCGGTGGCCAAGATCACGGCCCTATAGCAATTGGGAACATGTCGTCTTCCTCCTCTTCAGTGTAGCCATACTGTGGCGGCTGTTCCATATCAGCACCTCCGGCAGTAGAAGCACCGTCCTGCTGCTTAAGCTACACATTTGTGGAGAAAGGTGTGTGATGAGGCTTTAGTCTCTCTACATGAATGATGTCGCTTGCAGCTGACAACGACGCTGAGGGAACTGCAGGGATGATTTCATGTGACATCAGTCGCTTGTCGTATCACGCAATATGGACCAGTGTAACGGGACAGCAGCTTTTCGGAAAGGCCCACATGGCGTATAGGTGACCAGAGAAGCACCAAAGAACCCAGAGAAAGGTGCACATCGCGATGGTGGCAATCATAGAGGCATCTCCGATGCTCCTGTGAGGCCTCTATACTGGTGCGGGTGAGCTGCTGTGCGTGGTCGGTACGTACAATCACGTCATGGGCATATTCAGTGGCAGAACATGTGGGCAGTGGCAGCAAGGTGTCCAAGGGCAACACAGGTTCTCGGCTATTAACGAGACAGAATGGTAAATAGCTGGCGGTGTCATGACGTGATGAATTATACACGAACGTCACATATGGCAAATGAAGATCCCACTTGTGGTGGTCAGCTGCAACGTACTTCGAAAGCATGTCGGCGATGGTCCGGTTGAGGCACTCTGGGATGCCATTGGTCTGTGGGTGGTATGACTTGCTGAAATTGTGCTTTGTTGAGTAGGAGCGGAGGATGTCTTTGACGACTGCTGAGAGAAAGCTACTGCCATGGTCAGTTAGTATTGGCACGGAGCACTGTGCACTAAAATTATGTTGTAGAGTAAAAAGTCAGCGAAGTCAGTAGTGCAACTTGTCGGGAGGGCTCTTGTGATGGCGCACCGTGCAGTGTAATCGGTAGCGACGGCGACCCATTTATTCTGGAGCCCGAGAGAGGAAACGGCCCAAGAATGCCCAACATGGAAAAAGGGTTTCGTGCGGAACGTCGAATTGCTGGAGACATCTAACTGGAAGTGCAGAGGGCTTCTTCCAGCACTGACAGGGCTCACAAACGGCAATGTAATGTCGCATGGAGTGGGCGAGACCTGGCCAAAAAGAATCGATGGCGTACATGGTCGTATGTGCGCGAGATGCTCAAGTGCCCAGCCAAGGGAGCGTCGTGAAGTTGGTGGAGGACAGCCGAATGTGGGTGTGATTGGATGACGAGCAGAAGGTCAGGGCCGTGGGGATCAAAATTATGGCGGTATAATGTCCCCTCCTTCAGGAGAAACATCTGCAGAGGCGTCACCAGGCGTTGATTCTAGCTGGTCAATCAGGGCTTGTAACAAAGGGTCGTGGCGTTGCTCGTTGCCGATTTCAAGCAGCTGTGACACAGAGAAACTGGAAGCGATGGTGTCTGCATCTGCCGGTTCTTCCTTTAGGGGTAGTGGGACAAACAATCTGCGTCCTGTTGCAAGCGTCCTGTCTTATGTACAATAGAGAAGGTATATTCTTGCAAGTGTAAAGCCCAGTGAGTGAGTGTTCCCTTGGGGTTCTTGAGTGAGGATAGCCAGCATAAAGCGCGGTGATCTGTGTTGACACAGAATAGGCATCCGTACAAGTATGGATGAAACTTCACAACTGCCCACACAAGAGCGAGGCACTCGTACTCTGTGATTGAATAATTGTGCTCAGGGGGTGATATAGGTCTGCTGGCATAGGTTATAATGGGATCATGTCCACACTGGCGTTGTGTTAACACTGCTCCTATGCTGTGACCACTGGCGTCTATTCGAACTTCCATTGAGGCAGATGGGTCAAAGTGGGCCAGGATTGGAGGCATGGTAAAGAGAGTAGTGAGATGAGAAAAAGATGTAGCACGATCAGGACCTCAAGGAAATGGGACATCTTTCTTCAAGAGGTCATTATAGGGACACACGTGTAATGGTTGCAAAATCCTCTACAAAAAGGCAGAAATAGGAGAACAGCCATTGAAACTACGAACACCCTTTTTAGACCTCGGGACAGGAAAGTTCATAACAGTGTGAATTTTGTCTGGATCAGGTCACACGCCTCTTGCATCAATGAGGTGTCCAAAGATGGTGATTTGGCGGTGAGTGAAGTGACATTTTGAATAATTCAACTGGCGACCAGCCTGGTGGAACACGTCAAGAATCGCAGAGAGACAATCGAGGTGAGTGTCGAATGTAGGCGAGAAAACGATGACATCGTCCAGGTAGCACAAATAGGTGGTCCACTTGAACCCCTGACGCAGAGTTCATCATTCGTTCGAAGGGGGCCGGTGCGTTACAGATACTGGAAGGCATCACCTTGAACTGATAAAGACTGTCAGGGGTAATAAATGCAGTCGTCTCTCAGGCCATGTTGTCGACAACAATCCACCAGCAGCTGGACAGTAGGTCGATAGAAGAAAAATAGGTGGCACCGTACAGGCAGTCTAGAGTGTTATCACTATGTGGCAAAGGGTCCTTTTTTGTGATTTTGTTCAGGTGGCGATAGTCTACACAATAGCACCATGTTACATTCTTCTTTTTGACAAGTACGACGGGAGAAGCCCAGGGACTACAGGAAGGCTCGATAATGTCCTTTGCAAGCGTCTTCTATACTTCCTGTTGGATAACTGCTTGTTCCAACGCAGAAACACGATATGGATGTTGGTGAATAGGGTTCACATCTCCAGTATTTATGCGATGGGTCATGACAGATGTTTGGCCTAAGAGTCGATTGTACAAGTAAAAAATGTCACAATAGCCTTAAAGAACATGGCTGAGGGCTTCAGCTTGAGCAGGTGTGAGGTCAGAGGAAACCATCTTCTCGGAAGAATAGTGTGTCGGACAAGTCCAGTGGCTGTGACAGTGGTGAGCGATATGTCCAATGCATCGGCTATTAAAACATATCGGCTTGTCATCAATGGTGTACCATTCAGACTGGTTGCATTGTCCATAATAGTAGTAAGAAGAGCAAAGTGTGAACATGGGTAGATAAAGAAGTCACTGGACGAATGGAGTGAGGGCCAACATTTGACATTTCTTGGTGGACGGCTGCTTGTATCAAGGAATTCGTCGCCAGAGATGGATCAGATGACAGGAATGAAGTGGCTGCCAGCTGTGCTGCTTCGAGCTCATTCTGAATGATGCGGGTTAAGTTGTCACATCGTTAGGACTGATGGAAGAGGTTGTCACAAGATGACATAGCAGCTGTGTTGGGATACTTGGCGGCTTTTAGCATGCTCAATACGGCGGCATTCCTTGAGGATCGTATCGATATAGGTGATGTTAAGCACCAGTAAATTCAAGGCGTCGTCAGCAATGCCTTTGAGGATGGGAGTAACCCTATCGTCCTCCGACATGCTCTGGTTGGCTTTGCTACAAAGGGCCAAGACATCAAGAATGTACGACACATACATTGATAGGACTCAGCGGTAGGACTCGATCGACGTCTGTACATGTGTGGCAAGGGCCTCCTTTGCATTGAGTTGGCGACCAAACGGATTTTCAGAAAGGTCATGGAGCTTCTCTTTGAAGAGATCTCAACTTGCTATCTCCTCTTCGTGAGTCTGGAACCATGCTTGTGGAGTGCCATTGCGGTAGAAAAGAATGTTTCCAAGCATAATAGTCCGATCCCACCTGTGGGTGGTGCTGACACGTTCATATAAGCAGAGCCAGTCGTCAGCATCAGGACTGCCGACTCTGGTGAAAACTCCAGGATCCTGAGCGTGGGAAATTGGGACATAGGTCGTAGCTTCCAGGCGCAGAGGCTTCTGTGGATGAAGTGCCACAAGCAGGATCCGAAGTTGCATTGTCGGCATTGCGACCGCTGCGAAGCTCCATGGCAGGTACAGAAAACCTCCGCCAAATAATGTTATGTGTAGCTGATGCACAAGGCTATTTACAATACATATACTGTTTACACGTAGGCCAACGGTAGCCAAGATGGCTACTCTATAGCAATCGGGAACAAATCGTTTTCCTCCTATTCAGTGTAGCCACACTGTGGCAGCTGTTCCATATCAATATCTATTTCAGTGTATCTACTTCTTTATTCTTATTACATCTATTTATGGAAGCCCATCTGTATTCATAAATAAACAATGCACGTTTACCTATGGAAAATGTTTTTTATCACTTTATGGTCACGCTAAAAAAAAGTGTGGTAAATTTTTTTCAAAATATGTCAGTCTGAAGATTTTAAATCTACAATAAAAAAAATCCGAGGACACCTAAGCACTTCTTACGAGTTGTGAATGCGAAAACATTAATCAGTTGAATGTCGCTGAGTGGTCCTTCGAGTTGTGAACTTCTCACGGGTAAGCGAGTACGTTGAGGCGCTTGCCGCATTTTGATTTGGCCTTACCGAGGCGCATTTAGTATGCAAGCAAGAGCTTGCGTGGATAGACACATGCTACTGAGAGTGAGGGCGACGTCATGTTGAGGCAATGCCTTCTCCCCTCTCGCAATACCTGGCCTACTACTGCTGCAGCAGGTGTTCCCTTTCGCCCACTCTGCTTCGTCGAGGCGTGGTCGTGACATAGTGGCGCAGCCATTGGGGAATTTACCTGCTGTTTTGCAGCTACAGACGACAGAATCCAGCTTTTTCACTCAATGGACCATATGACTTTTTTTGGCTAAGAATACTGACCCCTAAAGTATTAAATAAAGAAAAATGAAGGCGAAAGGCTTTTATAACATTTAGAGTAGTCGCACTCGCTGGAGAGACTGAAGAAACTGTCAGAGGCTCTTGCAAATCAGGAGGCACTTGGAAGAATTGGAGACTACAGTAACTGCGTAAAGGCTTCAACAGTGATTGCCCATTTATGTGTCACTCTTGATAACTTATCAGGGCGTATGTGTAAATAGATCTGTTTCTTTGTTCTGCCAGCTCTCGGACTGCATGATTTGGTCGACTGCCACTCCTGCCTCGAGCGGCAGGAGACCGAGGAAAATCACACCTATCTGTATCTGCCCTCTCCCCCTAGTGCGCTTCTCCTTCTCTACCCTTGTCATGGCTGCACATGGCTGTCTTGTCTATGGCAAGTGCAAAGGCAGAGAGCCTAGATGGTTGATGTCATGATGCACAGTGTTCCCTCACGTGTAGACGGTCGTGTAATTTCAAGTTTCTGAGATATGGTACGAGTGGTGTGAAGCAAGACATTTGCCTAAAATAACATGGATACTGCATTGATGTGATGGTTGAACATAGTGCACTGAAATCTAGCACAAAAAAAGGAGAGCTTTTTTACTACTACTTCTGCTTTTTTTTTTCTTTTTGAGTGAGCAACCTGGTTTCGGCACACAAATTTCTTCTGTGAAAATTGCAAAGATATTGTGTAGACCAGATGTATGAACATTGTATGAACAATACCAGATGCTACTATCGTGTGAAGGAGCACAGCACATTGTCATGTACTAAAAGCTTTATGCACCACTAAATATAGGAAAATTGTTTCGCAGTTTGTGCATGCCACCCATGCTTATATGTATGCCACCTGTGCTTGATCTTAATATTTCTCAGCTGGGCATTCGCTGTAGTGTTTTGCAGTGAAAGTTCCAAGTCGACAATTATCCCTTCGAGTGTCAAATTTTTTCAAGAAATGTGTCGCCCCAGCCCGTGATCGAATTTTTTTATTGCGCATTTAAATTCTTCAGAGTGACTTATTTTGAGAAAGAAATAAGCAAATAACTTTTAGGTGGAAAAAAATGGGGAAATTTTTTTTAAACATTTGCAGTATTATAAACATGGCATGTTAAATACGTTTATAAACTATCATAATTTCTTTCATAAACGTAATAAAATTTAGACTGCTTACATTTTTTATATAGAGGCTAGACAGAACTAGCGCCGGTATTTTGTAACATTCCATGTTCTATTCTTAAAAGTCATGCTGAGGGGCCGATTCCACCAGAGATGGTGGAGCGGCAGCCTCTGAGCCACGCCCAAACCAATGACAGAGGGCCAAAGAAATGGTAAATGAAAAGGATATTTAGAGAATATGGCCCGAGGGACGCACAGCCATAGTGAAAATGAAACATGTCATGTAAGCACTTGCATGCTAGCTCAGTTCTGCACAGCTGTGGGAAAGACAAGGCGAGTGAGAAACTTGCAGTAATCAATTGATTGATTGCTAGAATTGATTGTATCAGTTCCCATGCGACTTATAAAAAAAGAGACGTTTTGAATGGCAGTATCACCTGTTTGGTGAGCGCCCTCCTGTAAACTAAGTAATTACACACCTGTGGGAGAGCCATGTGGGTGAGCATTTCACAGTAACGCTTTGAGGGATAAGAAATTAGTTAGAAATTGGTTTTCCAGATGACCATAGTTCGTAACGATGTGTGTGATAACTTCGCGGGCTTTCTTTAAAAGCCGAAAAATATTGCCACATAGCATGTACATGGCCATAAAAAATTGGATTGGTCGTTTCTGAACCCCCTCTACAACACAATGAAATGCACTTGGCCCTAAAGTGAATATTAAAAGTTTTGCATAATTCATAGTAGTTCTTAACTAATTAAGCGGAATGTAAAAAATAATCTAAGGAGCACCACATGACGGCAAACCATATGCCATTAGTTTCGTTCAGCTGCGGCTAACCACTTCTTTTAAATCCTTGGCATAAGTTACGTGAAACATCCTGTATAGCAGCCCAAATAGCTTACTTTTTGACCTGACTATGTACATTGACATTGCTTTTATGTCTAGTTAATAGTTCTGCAACTGTTGACGTGTAGCACTGACATTTCTGGCCAACTTCGTAACAGATAACATTTTATTTTCTATTCACAGAGCATTTTTCTTTTGTCTTCTTGCAGTGACTCCTCAGCCGATATACGCAAATGCAGACGACTTGGCACTGCCATCTTCAACACTTGCTGGCACAGATTCTCCTCCATTACCACCACCTCCTGTCCAGGAGTCATTGCAGGCAATTACAGCATGGGTATGTAACACCAACTGATATGATTGAATGCTTGTTAAGACATTTCACAACTTCCTCAAAATTTTTTAAATGGTCGCTATTTGAACATATAACACTCCTACCACTCGTAATGGTGCCTCTTTCGAGAAGTATCGATAGTTGATGGTAGAGCCGACACCCCTTACTCGTTTCTCTTCGGCTCTTTGTTTGATCTGTTTGACTTGACTGCCTGTCAGATTTTACTGTTGTGCTTCGTCAATTGTCATGACTGTTATGGGTCCGATAAGCATTCGGTGGTCATTCACAGCAACGTTTATGGGGGCTGCCATTCTTTATGCTGAAGAAACAAACAATTGTGAGGTGGGTCGCAAGTTTGACGTTTTGGAACGGGTGGTGCAGTAATGGTGGCTGCAGTGAGGCAATCAGCCGTGACGACAGGTGTAGAGGTTTCCACGAGCTGGAATCGGGGAGCTTTCCAGAACTGTAGGCCAAGCTTGCAATGTGTGTCACTGAAATATGTAATCGGGCGCTGCCAGTGACGAGTGGCATGGTCACACAAGTCTTTGCTTCGGAAGTGTGGATACCCAGGACAAACTGCAAAATCAAATTAAATTATGGGGTTTTACGTTCCAAAACAACAATCTGATTATGAGGCACGCCGTAGTGAGGGACTCTGGAAATTTGGACAACCTAGGGTTTTTTAAGCAATTTCATGTGCATTGCTTTTATCACAGTGGCATACATTTTTAAGTAGACAATGTTGAAGCACATTGTCGAAAGTGTTCATAACTGCTTCAAGGCTTGCAGAAGCCTGGCATCTTGTTTCTGTGTAGTAATAAATTCCAGTGAGAGCAAGAAAACAAACTGCTACACCAAAGAGCGCCACTGCCATGTCCCTAGCGAACGTACGAGTGGTGAGATTGTTTCGGCATCACCGTCACACGGACATGAAGCTAGTCATTGCATGTGCAAACATAGGAGTTGAAAGTTTAGTGCCTCCTTTTTGGTGTCTTTGTGTAATTAGCATAACAGGAAAAGGCCATTAAGCAACTGTCATACGGCCATACACTTCAAGTATATAATGGGTTATGTGCAGTCTTGGTAGCGTTATGTCTTTAGTGCAACTGTACAGTGTTTTAGTGATTAGAGTAAGCAGTGGCTGATCTGTGAGAGCAGTTCCAAGAGCCCGTTTGTATTTCTACTTAGGTTCAACAAGTCTTGAAGACTTTATCATGTGCGCTGAATTGTTTGTCATATGAGGTATATTGCAGTGTTTGCTCATCATAGGATAAGGATAACTAGAGGTGGCGCAGTGGCCACTGCTAGGAGGAAACGAATGCTCCATTTGTGTCATTTTCAACGAGGTGAAATGGCAGCAGAAGGCCTTAAAGGAACCACACACTATATTTCCACCCGCCGTGGTTGCTCAGTGGCTATGGTGTTGGGCTGCTGAGCACGATGTCGCGGGATCGAATCCCGGCCACGGCGGCCGCATTTCGATGGGGGCGAAATGCGAAAACACCCGTGTGCTTAGATTTAGGTGCACGTTAAAGAACCCCAGGTGGTCAAAATTTCCGGAGTCCTCCACTACGGCGTGCCTCATAATCAGAAAGTGGTTTTGGCTCGTAAAACCCCAAATATTATATTATATTACACTATATTTCCACACCACAACTCTTCATCTTACAGTGTGTTCTTTAGAGGAGGAAAAATGTTCTTTGTATGTGAAATGACCAATCTGAAATACGGGCCTGTTTAATGATCTAGATATACTTAATGAATTCATTTACTACTTGTGAATTCCTTCCTTTGTTAAGCGTTCCATGTGAACATAATGTCTTGTTAGTGTTGCAGCAATTTCATAGCTGCTAATGTCATAAACCTCAACCTATTCACTTGTCGCCACTGCAGCTGTAGCAGCTGCTGACAATTTTTTACCACCGGCTAGCGGTTGTCTGGCATGAAGCTCAATGAATGCTTCACTGAAAATAAGTCATGTGTCAACTTAGCATTACTACATACAGATTCACTCAAATGTTTACTCAAGTCACTTGTGAAGTCACCAATGAATGCAACCGACCAAATTTCACAACGGTGACTGACTGCTGGTGACACCAAGTTAGAATGCTCGAATCAACATTAACTTTATGAACATGTGTTTATTTTGATCCAATCGTTCTCATTTCATTTGCCGACATTGCTTTCTGCAGCTCCTGTTCACTATCCTCCTGCGTCTGAAACAGACTGCTCCCGCGTGATGTATTACTGCTGGTTGATACGTTCGTGCCTTCATTTGTTCACGGAAGAAGGGTGTGCAAAATTTTGAAGGAGCGCTGTGTGTTCGTGTCCTCTGTTGTCTTGCCTGCCTTGTTTATGCTATACCTTGCATAATGCAATACCAACTAGCTTATCAGTCGGCTCTTTTGAAGAGAATCAAGATTTGTAACTCTTCCTTGTGTGTCACCTTACAGTATACTTCACAGTAAAAACTTGACTTCATTTAAACTAAAGCTTAGCTTTCTACTTGTTCTCCATGTTGTGCAATATAACCTTTTCATAGACAGCAAGGTAGCTTTGCTGCTGTGCCTCAAGCCTGTATTGATACCATGATGACCGGCATACTGTTTCACTGTCAAATGTGTATGCTGCCAGTTCATTGGAGTTTACAAAATTCCTTGCTTAGAAAGTAACCGGTTAATTCTTGCTTTGTTTTAGTGATGAGGTTTGCTGTTGTATTTTAGGCATGGAACTATCTGGGAAAGTCAATTTAATATTTTTGAATAGGGTTCACTGTATTCAACAGAGTTTCCTTGGATTGCAAGGAAGACTTCACTGTAAGGCTTATGTTTTGCTGGCTGAGTCAGAAGCCAGTTTGTGTGATTTCAACACATCCTTTCTCTGCACTGTGGCAGCGGTGTATGACCCCATAAAACTTACGGTCGCACACTATCATTATCCAAGTTTGCCAAGAAAACAAAACTATTTATCCCATACTAGTTGACTAAGGGCACATGCTCTTGATGTGTTCAATTATTAGAAATGCGCCTCGTGCACCAAAGCCGTATATAGCTTTTCCTGTGCATTTTGGAGTAAATTTCTTCACCGATCTGCATTTTAACTGCGTATCAATGTTTGTGCCAGCTATAAGGTCCTACATACTTGCAGGCTACTGCAACCAGCTACTCTCTTCATTATATTAGTGGGCTCTTGTGTAGGACGAAACCAGATGTTCTTGAGACCTCTGTGCGTAAACAGTAAAAGGTTCTAAAGACTGCCTGCTACTTCCAGTCAGCATGAAGTTTTATTTGCATTGTCTTATTTTTGCCTAAGTTAGACATTTTCCCTGTTAATGCACGTTTTCAAGGTCATCATGATTGTGAAATGGCACTTGGGATATGCTTGCAATGGTTGCAAGGGTTTTGGCCACATATGCCTCATAGAAGCTTTTACCGCACTAATGTATTACAAAGAATGTAAACTGTCTTTTTTTAAAACATAAACTGTCTGTCTTTAGCTACTTTCTTTTTAATCTTTTAGGAACCCGATAACACGATGCCTGTGAGGAGAGGATCTGCATTACAGGCACATGAAGCCTACAAGACATATTCACCAAGTAATGCCTCAATGCGATATGAAGGTAAGAATAACCTCTAGGTAGCACACACTATTGATATTGTTACAGCGCAGCCAAGAGTGGCGCCAGTTAGAAGACTATTTGACGTGTGAAAGTGGGATCACTATTGACAGCCATCTTGTTTATGCATCTTCGTTTCTCTTTTAAATATTGTAAATACATCTTTATATGTGACTTCTTCAACGTAACAAATTGGTGAGAGGTGCGGGGTACCCACGAGAAACAGCAACGAAACTCTGCAGTGGTCGTCACTTGGACTGGACATGACGGACGAAACAGGACCCAACATGGCATTGCCCACATCCACGCTTACAACCCTGATGGTTGTGCTGGCTCAGCCGCGGGATCCAGGAACGTTCTGCGGCACCGACCACCCCGATGTAGAAGACCGGATCACCACGTATGAGTGTATGAGTGTCGGATCCCACAACAAATGGGATCCGACAATTATGTTTGCTAACTTGGTCTTCTACCTACAAGGCACGGCGAAGGTGTGGTATGACAACCACGAGGAATAGCTTAATGACTTGGACACGTGCAAACAGATGCTGAGGGACTTATTCAGCCGTCCTGCTGGGTGGAAGAGCACCGCTAAGAAAGAACTAGTGACCTGCACCTAGACGTCCACAGAATCGTATGTCTCTTACATCCAGGACATGCTGGCTCTGCGCCGTAAGGCCGACAGTGATATGGCTGAGTCAGACAAGGTTGGGCATGTACTGAAGGGGATCACTGATGATGCTTTCAACCTATTCATGTGTAAAAATTGTGAAACAGTACAGGACATCATAAAAGAGTGTCAATGCTTTCAGCAGGCCAAGAGCCGCCGCATTGCAACACGGTTCGCACGTCTGCTGAAAACAGCTGCGACATCCTGTTGTAACGACAGGCGAGGAGTGCAGCGACCTTCATCGTCAGATGAGCTGACGCTGATAGTGTGGTGAAAACTCAAAGCCATGGCTCCTGCAGCCTTTTTTTCCCGTTCCAGTGAACCGAACAACTTGCCCACAGCACCATTTATGCGCACAATAAGTCCGCGAAGAACTCGCTAATCTTGGAGTTCATTCTGTATGTGCCATAGCTGCTTCACAGCTGTCTCATGCTCCAGGTCCATCGACTGGTCCGCAGTATCCTGCATGCTAGTAAAATCCAGCCGAGCGGCGAACCACAGATGATCGGCCAATCTGTTTTGCCTTCCGGCATATTGGTCACATTGCTCGCCATTGTAACAACCGTACTGTCTCCTCCCCTCTGCAACCACTGTTCACCAGTTATTATCATCCTGAACAGAGTGAGCATCATTACCAGCCTCCATTGGCTCTGCAACAGCCAAACAATGACGCTCATGCTCCTTAGAATAGTCCCTCATCGTCATTCTGACGCCACCAGTCCCGTTGGCCACCAGCTCGTTGACCATCGTTGCTATCGCCGCAGGCTCGTCGCTCACCGTCCCCAAAGCAGCCCTGACGCCCGTCTCTGGAAAACTAAGCGATGCAGCTCACAGAGGTGATGCTGCATTTACAACTTGACCGCAAAACCCTCTGATCAGTTTGCCAACCACACAGAACTTGACGGACGTTTTAGTCGATGGCGTCAGTGTCCCAGCAACTCATTGACACTGCCACGCACGTATCCATGATGAGTGCCCAATTGCGCCGATGCCTGAACACAATTCTCACACCCGCTGCATCATGCACCCTCTGCGTTGCCAACGGAGGAACGCCCACCATGCTTGGTATGTGCACAGCTCACATTGGCATTGTGGGGCACCTAATGACTGTTTTGTTGCCGTTTTGGAACAATGAACTTACGGCGTTATACTTGGCTTAGACTTTTTATTGTCCCATTCAGCCCTCTTTGATTGTGTGTTGAGTGTCGTTCAGCTTGAACTGCCCCATGGCTGCTATAGTCCACTTGTCATACCACCACAGTTATGCTCTCTCGAAGACATCCGCCCGTCACCTCAAGCCACTAGGTATGTCACTCTACTGTTGTTCCCATCTGTTCCTGATGGCATCTGTGTACTATGCCCACTGCTGACATAGTGCTTAAAAGAAATTTGGTCGTTCCCAATATTGTGCTCACTGTTACAGGCAATCAGACTGCTCTCCCTCTCCTTGATTTTAACTGCTTGACTCATTCTTCCCAGAGGCATGTCTTCGGGCAACATCTCGCCTGTGAAAGATTGCGAGATATCGGCTTTTTGATGCCAAAATTCCGTCGCCCTCTACAGGAACCTCCGATTCACCGACTCTCACAGACAAACTTAGCAAGATGGTTGCACCTGATCTTTTTCCGGCATAAGCTGCTGACCTCTGCCTTCTCTTTGAAACTTACCGCGACATTTTTTGCCTGGATGACCGCCCTTAAGCCCAGGCATCGTTGGTCACCCATCGTATTTACACCGGAGATGCCAATTCGGTATGCCACCGGCTGTATTTTGTTTTACATGCTGAACAAGTGATGCAAGAAGGAGTCAATAAGATGTTGACTAAAGGCATTATCAGGCCATCTTGCAGTCTGTGGGCATCCCACCTGTTGTCCTTGACAAGAAGGATGACAGTTGGACCTTTTGTGTGGATTACGCAAGGGTGTCTACCCCTTGCCATGTATTATTGATGATGCCTTGGACTGCTTGCACGGAGCCAACTACTTTTCATCGTTAGACCTTTGATCAGGTTATTGGCAAATCTCGGTAGATGACATGGACTGTGAGAAAACTGCCTTCATAACACCCAACGGCCTCTACCAATTCAAGGTTCGGCCTTTGTAATGCCCCAGCAACCTTCGAAAGAATGATAGACTCCTTACTTTGCGGTTATAAATGGTCCAAATGTCTGTGTCATCGAGACGATGTCATAGTCTTTTCACCAACTTTCTTGAGTCATTTAACGTGTCTATCGGCTATTGCTGTTTTCCGATGTGCCGGCCTGCAATTGAACTCATCCAAGTGCCATTTTGGACGTCATAAAATTACCGTTCTTGTTCATCTCGTCACTGCCGCTGGCATTCAACCCAACCCTGACAAGATTTGTGCTGTCCAGAACTTTCCTGTTCTGTTTTCCGCCGCAGACATAAGAAGCTTTGTTGGGCTATGCTTGTATTTCCATTGTTTTATCAAGAATTTTGCCAAAACTGCTCCCGCATTGCTGGCTTATGATCCATCTGCCGCCACTGAACTTCACACGGATGCCAGTGGCCATGGAATTGAGGCTGTACTTATTCAAAGGCAGCGTAACGCAGAGCGCGTAATTGCATACGCCAGCCGCCTCTTGTCACTTGCCGAGAGAAATTTGTCTATTACCGAACGGGAGTGTCTGGCGTTTGTTTGAGCACTTGTCGCACATTCCGTGGTCGCACCACGGTCGCACATTTTCCGTGGTTACCGATCACACCTTGTGCTGGCTTTCCTGACTTAAAGACCCCACTAGACGATTGGGTAGATGGGTGCTACAGCTCCAAGAATATTCATTTGCTGTTTTATACAAGTCAGGCCGTTTGCTCAAGGATCCCAACTGTCTCTCCCATCATCCTGTCGACCGCCCTGAATATGATGCGTATGACGACTCTTGCGTCCTGGCCATTTCTGATCTGCACGACATCTGCACTGAACAATGGCGTGATGACTGCTTCCGTGTTCTCATTGATCGTCTCAATTCTGGGCATTTGGAGCCCACGCTGCCCATGTTTGTGTTCCGCGACGACATTCTCTACTGTCGCAGCTTACGCCCTGAAGGATAAAAATTTTTACTTATTGTACCACGTCATCTCCGGACATCAGTTCTTGAGAAGTTGCATGATGCCCCTACTGCAGGCCACCTCGGTGTTTCGCATACTTGCAACCGCGTACAAGGCTACTTATACTGGCCAGGCCTGTATCGCTCTGTGAACCGCTACGTTGCAGCCTGTGCACTGTGTCAGCGCCGCAAATAACCTGCTGTTCTGCCCGCTAGATGCCTTCACCGCATCGTTGTGCCCTCAAAACCATTCCTTCGTGTCGGTCTTGATCTTCTCGGCCCTTTTCCAACGTCGAAATCTAGCAATAAGTGGGTTGTTGTCACCATTGATTACACAACCAGGTATGCGATCACGTGAGCTTTTCGCACAACCTGTGCAACTGAGGTGGCATATTTCCTTTAACATGACGTCATGCTCCATCACAGCACACCCCGGCAGCTCTTCACTGATCGTGGCCACACCTTCTTGTCCCGAGTAGTTGAAGATCTACTTTGCTCCTCTTTTGCCGAGCACAAGCTTTCTGTCGCCTGCCACCCACAGACAAATGGACTGTCAGAGTGGTTCAGTGGCACGTTGACAGAAATGCTGTCAATGTACATTTCTGACGACCACAGTGATTGGGACAGCACGTTACTCTTCGTGACCTTCGCCTATAATTCATCCGGCCACGACCCCGCTGGCTTTTCACCCTTTTACCTTCTGTTCAGCCGCCATCCTTCTTTGCCCTTTGACATGCTGCTTCCTTCCTCAATGAACACGGCCACTGAATAAGCTCAAGATGTCTTTGCCCTGGCTCATGCGGCACACCGAATTGCCGGCACCTGGCTCACTGAGTTTCAGGCAGAAGATCCGGTACGACAGCCGACATCAGGACGTTTGATTTCCTCCTGGATCCGTTGTCCTCCTATAGACGCCATGTCACCACGTTGGCTTGTCTGAAAAGCTGCTGCAGTGCTACACAGGGCCCTACACATTATTGCGTCAGCTAGGTGATGTCAACTACAAGATCACTCTGTGCTTAGATTTAGGTGCACGGTAAAGAACCCCAGGTGGTCAAAATTTCCGGAGTCCTCCACTACGGCGTGCCTCATAATCAGAAGGTGGTTTTGGCACGTAAAACCCCAAATATTATTATTATTACAAGACCGCTCTGCTGGACTCGTGTGTCCCCACGGGCGTTGTGCATGTGTCCCGGCTGAAGCCTTACTTTGCCGTGAGTTCATCTCCCTTATAGCTAGCGCCGAGACGGCGCCTTTATAGGTGGGGGTTATGTTACGGCGCAACCAAGAGTGTTGCCAGTCAGAAGAAGACAGTTTGACGTGTGAAGGTGGAATCGGTCTCAACAGCCATCTTGTTTATGCGTCATTGTCTCTCTCGTAAATGTTGTAAATACATCTTTATATGCGACTTCTGCCATGTCACAATATTCTAGGAACTGCAGTGGCCACTTGTGTTACACAAGTCTATGTGCCAAAATAAGTTCTGACATAATGTTCTATTTCTCCGTCTCTTCTTTTTCTGTATATCATCCCACAAAATGCGGCGGTATTTATGTTGATGTTGTAGGTAATGTTAGCATTGCAGTGTTCCTGCTGAACTTGTTCTACTTCTACAAAATATAATATAGGCAGTATAGCACTAGTGTCAGTCTTGGGAGAGTCAGTCTTCTTGCTCCCCATAGAAAAAAGAAAGTTTTCTGCTTGCACCAAGGCCACAAAAAGTGAAATAAAATTGGTTTGGCCTAGGCAGTGTAGCTCGACGAAAATTTGGCAGACAAACCATCCTGGAAAGCTCGCCATGAATATGTTCCTAAATTTAGATCTCATTTGCAATTAAGTGACGTAGGACACACCAGCTAGACGGATGTCCATATTAGCCGAATTCAGGTCTGCATGCGGTCTTCTGCATGTTTGAAAAATCATTTGAATTACTGTATTTACTTGAATCTAGGCCAGCCTCGATTGTAACCAATGCCCAAAATTTGCAAGGAAAAGAAAAAAACCTTGAATGCAAACTGAATGAAAAAAAGGCCTTTTGATTGACAGAAAAGCATGCATTTTATTACACAAGTGAGCATATCATAGGCATGTCCAAAGTTCACTCATAGTCGTCATCCGCGACATCGCTGTCCTCTTTTTCGCTTACTTCTTCCCAAAGGGCATCATCCCCGCTTCCATCCAGCGCTTTAGAAATGCTGCATTTTTAGAATGCTTTGATGATAGTTTCAGCTGGAATTTCATCCCATGCCACCACAATCCAGTTTGCCAGCTGGCTGAGCAAAGCATGCTTGATGCGCCCGGTTGGAGTGAGCTGATGCTCTTCTAATGTAAGCCAGTCGGTGTAATGCTTGCGAAGCCTATCCTTGAAAGGCTTGTTAATGGACTTGTCAAGCGGTTGGAGTTGGCTTGTCATGTTGCCAGGAATTATGGTGATGTCTACCATCTCGAGAGGGCGTGGTCTTCATGGCATGTGTCAGGTGTCCATTGTAAGAATCAAGCAACAGGAGTGATTCCTTGCATAATGCGGCTCCTGCATGGCTTTCCCAAATCGTCTTCACCCGGTCCTCCATTCCTGGGGAACTTTTCTTCAGCTGATAGTGTCTTGCCTTAGAAGGTAATGTATGGCGGCAGCTTCCATCCATTGGCAAAGCACCACAATAGAGAGTTTTAGAAACTTTTGGGATCCCCAAAGAGCTTTACGAGAGTTCTTTATTGTGCATAATAAGGTTACAAATGGGGGATTGTACATACATACAGAGGGAGGTCCTTCTGCGGGTGTTAGCAGGCGTGAAGAGATTTAGTACAGGGCTTTGCATTTGTGGATAGTGTCTTGCACTTGCAGCATCACTACGGCATCAAAGAAAAGCTATTATAAATATTCAAATAAGATGTATCATTTTATGATAAGAAGAGCAATTTTGACATTCGTGTTTCTGCATTTAATTAGAATTTAGAAGTTATTCTATTAGGAGCAAGCAATTAGTTGCGCTTCGTTTTGAGTAACCAATTTCACGTGCCTTCACCAGCCAAGTTAAGCTGTGTTGGTCCTACGAGCCATGAAATCGACAATTGAATTTGGAATCAGCGGCACCAAATGAATCAATCTTCATAACGCATGCTAGTTGAGAGAAAAACAATCGCAGACACTTTGCCTAGCTTGCGAACTTCACACATTACCATGAATCGAGCCAAGTTTGCTGCTAGGTTAGAGCCGTCGCTTCAATGGGCGCCCCCATGTTTGTTGACGCAAAGCTTTAGGAGCACTGTTTGGGGCTGCTGCTAAATCAGTGAAATAGCATGCCGGAAGCAAAACCCAAAAGTAGTTTGGGTCTCTTGCATGCATTGGACATTTTTGAGGTTAGATGAGGTTGGACATTTTCTCGATGTGTGAAATGACCTTTCCCTTAAATGCCGCAGTGTAGTGGCACCGCTTGGTGGGTGCCGTTTCATTGGCTGGCACGAGGCTACAGCGCGACACTTGCAAAAAATTGAGAAAACTGCTCTGAATGATCACTTCCAGAAAACAAAATGGTGCACGCATATGCCGCTGCGAACCTGTGACCACGAGTTGGCTTTACGTATGTGAAGGTTGCGGCCAAACTACATACTCTAATCTAAGCTGACCCCCTGCTTTCGTACTTCATTTTTTCAAAAAATATTGGCCTATTTTTTAGTAAATACAGTTACTTGGCAAGAGCAACTTGAAATGACACATTCGGGACACACGTGTGTCTTTGCCAATGACTTGGCGTGGTTGGACTGCAACTGTCAAGCCAGCATACCAACCACTTGTGATCACACCCATTGCATGATTGCACATTAGCGTCATTGTGAAGCGCTTCTATGAAATTAATTCATGCTTCTCTGCCTCTAGTCACCCATGGGCCATCAAAATCTCCAGGAGGCTCTGTACTTTGAAAGTCAGCTTCTGCCCGCTTGCTTGGGAGCTTAAATGTAGAATAAATATAATCAAACATTTTCTTGCCCTAGTTGACTTTATGTTAAGTAAAACTTTTAAGTGAATAGCTTTCTTTGGTTCTTTTGCCTCTTTTTGTAATTGGTGGTCGTTGGTGGTTGGACTTTCACTGCCGATACAAAGGCACCAATGCAAATGGCGTGTGTCCTTGCGCGACCAAGTTGCGAGGCATGTTCGTTGCCTGACGCTAGCTATCATAGCTCTTTGAGATGCACATGCTGTTGTGCAAGAGCTTTGGGACACGGGAAGGTTTAGATGGCTGTGGTGGAGCACTCGGGAATGACAGCCCTCTCTCTCCCTCTGTGGCTTCTATGAGAAAGGAGGATGGCAGTCGTTTACTGTGCTGGCACTCATGATGCTGGAGACAACACACATATAACAAATTTGCTTATATTTATAGTCTCCTATACTACCATTACAGCTGTGTTGACTAAGGCTCAGTTCTCTACGGCATTGTGCAGTGAAACTACGAACACTACCCAAGTATCCTCAATACAACAAATACCTATGCTCTTTCATGTGCACTATTCCTTTAATGAAGTGAATAACTTTCTAAATGTGTTCAGCTGTTTGCTCACAATGACAGTCATTGTTGCTGGTTTCCGCACAATTTTTTCATTATCTCGATTTATAGTGTTCTTGCCCAGATACGTTACATAAAGGAGTGGTTAGATATAACAGCTCTCCTGTGTTTTGTTGATATTGGTAATAGTACTGATTATTGCAACAGTTGTGGAAAGCAAGCAGTTTCCTTTATTACTAGCTCAAGTTATGTATGAATTGCCATAATAAATTTACAAATAGAATAGCAGATGATAAATTTAAAATAAGGAGTCCACTGTGCAGTTAGCACCATGTGTTCCTTGTAGGCTTTCATGGTGACTGAGTACATGTAGATTTGATTTTTAGTTTATTTATGCCTTCATTGTTGCATTGGCTACTGAATGTTGCACATCCAATGGGGTTCTCCATACCAATTATACTTTTGCCACTCAAGTCCGCTGCGTAAACTTCTGCTAAATACTAAATAATAAAAATTAGAAAATCTAACATCCACTGTCATGGGCAAGCAGTGCCATCTGTTGACATCTTTTATCGAGTATATTGTATACCTCCAGCCTCCAACCCGGTGAATCGCTGACTTCAAAAATACAGCCCTTGTTGTTGGGCCCGGCGATTCACCAGCAATAATGGCCACTTAGTTAATATAGTGGCCATGGTAAAATACCAGTTGAAATTTCTTGCAGGGCCACAAAATGTAATCCAAATACGAATTCGGGTATGTTGAAAATATATGTGTAACTTGGTAGTAATATAGTACTTTTCAATAATAAATCTTGCTGTAAAAAAGAGACGACTTTGTTGCAACTGAAATATGCATTGTTTAAAACTTAGGTCTTATGTCTCCTCTGACTAAGAATTTAAAAGAGCTAATCGTTAAATTTGCAGGGCTGTCCAAGTCTTCAACACTCCCTGCCAAGTCAAGCTTTCGACGAGGCTCACAGCCACCACCACCTCCCCCTGTGCGACGGACCCCTTCAATTTCAAGTGCTCATGGTTGTTCACCTTCATCTCCAACCTCACAACACTTTCAAGAGCAAGCCACTGTGGATCGTGGAGGCCAGTTTGTTGGTGATGATGACTGCTCTACTAGCAGGGCTAAGTTGATACAAGCACTTAATGCGCGTTTCTCGAAACCAAGTCCGCTAGAACAGGCCGGTCTTCGATTCTCGCTTCCATCAAGTCACACTGAAGATGGTTGTGGCCTTCCACTACCAGATCCACCAGATATGTCCTATTTTGACCCAGAAAGCGATTCAAAGCCTTTTCCGGCTCCGCCGCCATTCCTTGAATCACTAGAAAATGAACTATCACTCGATACAGAAAGTGAAGCTGCATGTACTTTCAGAAAGCAAGCACAACATGAGAAAAAGCTTCTGCGTGCTCACACAATTGGACACAGTGAACGTGATGCTCTTATTCAAAGCCTTAATGCTAAATTCTCAACATCTGAAGCAACAGCCATTTGTGAAACGAAGACAGCTGTCCGTAAAAGTTCATTTTGTGAATCATCGTCTGCAACCTGCACTCGGCTTGGTGCAGATGCTGCAATAAAAACTGGAAAGGTGCCTCCCGAGATGGATTTCTTTCGAGCCAACTTGGAGCAGACACTTCTCAAGCGAGAGCTCAGGAGAGACCCACGAAACAGTGTTGCTGGTGGAACAGCTGATTCTTCAGGAGAAAACCGCCGGAGTAGGTCTGTGGGCCCAGTGCCATCTGGTGAGAAGAAAAACAACTCAGCAGAGCGACGACAGTTTCTTAGCAACCTGAATGCTCGTCTCGCGGAACAGCGAAGAGCATCACTGCAGCCAGTTCAACAACAAGCTCCATCTGCAAAGCAGGTGTCGCAGTACACGCAGCAAATGACAACTTTCTCTACAGGGCAGACAACAGTTCCAGCACCAGTACAGTATGTGCACGCAGCGACACCTGCCCAGATGCATAACTTGCAAGCAGTTCAGTCCACTGCTGGAATACTTCCCCAGACATCAGTTGTCACAACACGCCGGGGCTCCCTGCAGCCAGACGTTGAGTTTGGTTCAAGACAAAATGGTGGGCGAGCTGCTCGAGTTCAGAGCTGGCTAGCAGCTCGTGGTTCTGTTGACCTGACTGCATGCCGAGAGTCACTAATGGATCAGATTCGGCAGGGCACAGTGCTGAAACGAGTTGCATCACAGAGTGATCGCTCAACACCGTTTTTGCTGTGACGTTACCTTGTGGTTTTCATCTGGCACATATGATGGAGAGGACACTGCGACTTTGTGACATCGAGAAAGATTGAAGCAGGGTGGAGCGCTTGGGGTGCCTTCTGTGCTGCTGTAGCTACTGTGCTCTCTGCATGTTTCATTCCTTGCTTTAAAACTTACTTGTTGGCATATTTAAGTATGCTTTACCGCAGTGCTGAGTGTGTTGAATATTATTTATTTGCCTGAAAAGAGTTATTTTTCTTTGATGTTCAGAATGTGACATGTGCCACTTAGCTTGCATAAATAATTCTAAGGGCTACCTGCTTAGTAGCCGTTAACCCAAATGTCATTGTCATATATATTTTTTTATATCTAGGTCATTGTAAATCTTTCACATATCTTGGTATGTTGTGTTTCATGGTTTATTTTCTTGCATTTCAGTGTAGAGCACACATTACTAAGTGCAATGGGAGAGTCCATATCACTAAATTTTCTGTTACTGTGGCAGGGATATCTTACATTTCTCACTACCACGAATAATTTTTTGGACTTGTTGCTTTTACCACCAATGTCATGCTTCTCTTGTGTTTGAAGGGAGCTTTAGCTATTTCCAACTATTATTCATCCGTATTTAAGAATCACGGGACAGATTCCTACCTTAGAATACATGGGTTAGTAGTTCTTTGACTGCAAAACTTTAATGCACCAAAAATAAAATAAAATTGCTCCCCACACCCTGACCTGACAATATTTAAACTATTTTTAACAACCACGTTTTTTTCTAAGTGCCAGTCACGTTAGTGTGCTGCTTTACATGTATGGTCTTCTATTGTACATGTTAGAATGTTCTGTAGATGGGAAATGCATTTTAATGTGTTGAATTTTCTTGGCTGTGTCGTATAAAAAGTTTCCCTAATGTCTTGAACCAACATGTAAACGGCTTGTTCACTTTAAAAAAAATTTTGTAAACATGCTGTTGGTATCACTGAAGAACACTATTAGTTTAGGTTATTGGATTTTGCATTCATTTGGTTCTTATCCATTGAAAAAGGAAGGTCTAAGTGTTTTCAGGCATGGGAGTAATTGTACCTTAGTTTCTGATAGCAGGAAGTGGAAAGCAGTTAGAGCATGAAAATTTAAGCATTGTACCACGTCCATTGTAATTTGGAACATGTTGCTGGCTACTCCTAATTAAACGAATAATGAGTACCTGTATTACTGCAATGAATAGCAGGTATGCCAAAGCACACTTTACTGAGCGCTTCTGCAGCTGAGCATATTATATGTGTGCATTTCTGATTGTAATTCTCTTGCTGGAAACATCTTAACATTTAGTTGCAGCCATCTTTTTAAGGAGGCGTGTAGGAATTGACCTTTCATAATTAACACATCTTCAAATGTTGGAGCCCATCACAGCTGCTACACTTTAATAAATACGATGTGGAGAAAAAGTTGGTGCATATTTAAAAATATGTTGGTGGACCCAATTTTTAAAATATGAGCTAGTGTTGACGTTCTTTTTTCACTGTCATTGAAGAGGACAGGGGTGGTGACCTTACCGTAGCTAAACCACGATAGTCTTCTCATGTCAATGCATGGAATCAAGCATACTGAATTATTTTTTGCTTGGAGTTCCTCCTCCAAGGAACACAAAATTCTGTGCCCTTGTTTCACTGTGTTTACATGAGAGGTACTACATGAGTGTGTGCACGTATTTGCAATAGCAAAGAGCTAAAGCTTTCTTCCTTCACCAGAACGAGCACTGACAGGTTTTGTGCACTGCCAGGCATGTGTGTTTATTAAACAAGTGCACACTTATTGTATTCGAGGTGTGGTATATATTATTTAGAAAAAGGATATGGAGTTGTTTTGCTTTATTAAAAGTGATAGAGATGGAGTGAGTTTCTTATAGCTAACCAAAGAAAGCTGCCTTAGACCTTATCTGAATGGCAGCCAGTAAAGCATATAGCAGCTCTCCAGAAGAAAATTAATGCTTTACTGTGCTGAAGAGGACAACACGTATGAGGACGACATTCTTAGTTTAACATTTGATGATATGTACTGTGGGGACCTTTGTGTTTAAGTAATAATACTAAGTTTGGTTTTCTCTAGTGTCTGTTTACTTTTTAATTGTGGCAAAGCCTCCTGCTTTTTATTGCCTGACTCTTGCTTTTTTTTATTATTTCAGCTTTTCATTATACACAAGTGAAAAGGCAAGCCTCCTAAATTGTTTTCAAATGACAGTTACATTTATGTATCACATTTGACTTGTGTTCAGTGTTTGTCCGAGGCAGCGTTGTCCTCTGCTTCTTTTGTGTGTGTAGAGAGTGTTTTGTTCGTTTATTGTAAATCAGCCATATTCACATCCATAAAGTGACCACTGTTCTTGGTTGCTTTGGTATGTTACTTGCAAAGTATTGCAAACAGACAAGCAAACCTTAATTAGAGCTTTGTGGATGCAGTTTCATCTTTTCTTTTTTCTGATTGTTGCAGAAAAACTTATTTCAACAAGCGCTGGAAATTTAGAAAGTTTTTGAGCAGGGAACTTTTGTAAATGCCAGTGGCATGTAGCTTGCAGTCAGGACTCTGAGCATTGTGCATAGATACCGAATAAGTTATTATTAGTTTAGGAAAGCTGTGGCCACAGCGTGAAATCAACATATGTATACCAAAACATCACCTTCCGACTTCACAAACCACCTGCTTTAATCTTACTCTATTCAGGATTGTACGTGGGGGCTTCTATTAAGTTCAATGACTTACGTTGGCAATGCACCAGCATATTTAATTTAAATATGCATGCCTGCATTATCAAAGTAGGAATAGGCTCATGAATAAACCTAAACCTTTTCCTCTGCTTGTTCTTTAATTTTTTAGGCAATCTTCACAGTTTGAAACTTGCTTCAAGTAGGTTATGTGGAAGAAGGATATTAGAAGCTGGGCTATGGGGGCTTGGGAAAATTAAATTTAATGTACCCAGTGGATGTATGTGACTACGATCTGTGGCTCTTTAACTTGTTTTGTCTATTCACTTCTTTCTTTTTTCAATACTTTGTTTAGCACTTAGTCATTTTTGTATAGTTGCTGCTTTTCCAATGTGTGCTAGCTTAGGTGAGGCTTTCATTAACTTATTCAATTTCGCCATGGTATCCACATAGTGAAGTGGTATACTTAAGCCATATATGTTTGCCAACACTTTCATTTGCCTTCACATATGGTTTGTAGTAATAAATAGTTTACTACTATTCTTGTTTTTTGGGACAAGACAAGCCAATAATTGGTGCGCTGTGCCATTTTAACTTCAGTTCATGCAAAACTAGCCCTAGGCATTACATTTTGCTGCACATGTGTAGTTTCTTTCTCGGTGATGGTAATAAGTGCATTGCAGCGTTATTGCTGAAAATTTTTTTTTATTCCTGGATGTTTTTTTTTTGCTGAATTTTGAAAACGCAATTTGTTAATACAAAGTGCTACCTTATTTTGAGTAAATTGTATTGAAGGCATTTCATGGCTTGTTATTTAAAGCTAATGTGTGATTATGAAAAGGAATACTTCCCAACCACCCATCACCCTACTGTCGCTCATAGTGATTCCCTTTCATTGTGTGTGTCATGTGAAAACCACTTTGTCATAGCTCCCCGTGTTCTACCCAGCCATTAACCCTCTGCATGTGTACCTGTTTCACCCCGGTTGATCCCTGTTGTGTTGAATGGAGGGCACCAAACAGCAGCGGATATGCACCTTTGTCAGATTTAACTACCTGAGTGCTGTAAAGGAGGCTGCGCTCTTTTTCTGTCCAGTTGCTGAAGTGTAACCGTCCAGCTTGTGTGTTGTTTGCCAAGCGTGAAACACATATCTTCAGTTCATGTGCCATTTCTAGCTGGCTACTCTTACAATATTGCACTGCCTGGTCATCTTTAACTACTCTTGAAGCATTGGTGTCCTTTAGGCATTCCTATTGTGCTTGTCTGTCTTGCCTGATCATGCACCTGGACATATTTGTTACCAGATTGAGACTGTACCATACTTTACATCATGAGGGATTGCTTTTACAGGCTCCTCAAACAGCCTTTAATCTTATGTTTGTGTGATGGCACTGGGCCACTGTGTTCCTTGTGATTACAGGTTTCATCAACTTTTGTTTGGCTTGTGAAGCTGGTAGCTGCAGACATGGGCACATTGAGAACTTTTTCAATGTTGACCAGGATATTTAAATTGTCACATCTGTGCATCAATAAGTCTTCATGCATAAAACACGTAGTGTTTGTAAAAAGAAAAACATAGAGCCACCTCTCAGAACAGATATTAATGAGCAGGTGCAAAGCAATGTATCACCAGTAGTCACTAATTAGTGTGTTTGGTTTTGCACTCAATATATGGCACAAGTGAGCATGTCTTCATGCCTGCAGATATTTATTCACAAATGGGCACTTTCTTTAAATATTAAAGCCCACTAGGGCTCCTTTGACGCATAGATAACATTTAAAAATAAAGATGTTCTTTAATAGTCTTTGATAATTTGGCGTCACATGTGAGAGTGTGCCTGTGCTAGTCATTGTCCTGTGTGCTCGAATAGTCCGAGAAAAAATTGTGCAGAGTGACTGCATTTCATAGTATGGTTTGTTTGTATCCTTATAGTTATAAAGATGCTGCTTCTCATATATATATATATATATATATATATATATATATATGGTGTAAATTGTTGCTATTGGTTTGCTTATCCAGATGGAGCAGGACACTGTCTGTAGGCAAATTAGAAGCAGCTCACTTGTATTGCCTTGATGTTTGAGTTCACATTTTTCTCTTTGAAAGCTTAATATGTTGGAGCAATTATCGATTGGGAAGCAAGTGCACAGGTACAAGCATGTCCTCTTTGGTTTTGCAGCATGAAATTTAAAATGAGTAGCAGTCATCTGGAACTCTGCCATTGTTTATTTCTGTACATATGTAACCACATAAAGTAATGGTTCTTTAAATACTACTCACAATGTGAAAGATGAAAAATTTAAGTGCTATGTGAAATAATTCTGCTGTGTACTGAAAAGGAAATATTATTTTGACTTCGAGCATTCACAAAAGCTTAAAATATAAACTATGTAAGCCCTTATATTTAGACAAGTGTTACAGTCCTGTAGACATGCATACCTCTTTTATAAATTCATTTTAAGAACTTAAGTTGGGCAAAGGGCAAGTTAAAGCTCTGAAAACTTAAGTTTATCCCTCTAAGCACCAAACACATATACTAGTTGTGTTTGGTGTTTAGCCTAAGCCTTGCAGACTTGGTTGTTTAAGTGAATTGAACAAAAGGAGTGGCACATTGTTTGTCACATTCATATTTGGTATCTGAGGCCATTCTTTGTCTGCTTTAGGTATTGTCATGAACAGTAATTTTATTTTGTGTGAGTGAATGCTTTGGCAGAAATTTCAGTCGCTTGCATGCAGCATACCGTTGAATACGATATTGCACATTACTGTCAGATTGCAACATATTGTGTCATTTTCACATTGTTGCTCCCAAAAGTATATTCAGAAAAACATGTTCATGAAAGCTAGAATGAGAACAAATGTTGTACATCACGGGCAAAAGCAGCTAGGAGGTTAAACTGTTTCCTATTTACAGTGCATTTTTGTTTTCATAAGTACGTCCATATAGCTTCTTTATGACCATGTGCACTAGCCTAAGTAACTCAATTCTGTTCTCTCACTGGTTCAGGTTTGAGGCATTGGTTTGCATTTTTCTGTTGGGTCAGCCTGTGTCTGTTACATAAGAAGTGGTGAATGGTTCCAATTTAGAGGTTCTTGATGTAGTTTGACATGTGAGTGACACAACGATCTCTGCACGCCTTCGGCTCTTGCCAGGTCTTCCGAGGCAGCCAGAGCGTCAACACGGTGGCTTTATCTTGTATGGGACACTAGCAGGTGTGTGACGAGCAGTCTTCCTCTGCTTGCTGCAGTTATGCCTTTATGCTAACCACAGGTGCAAATGCCTGAGGCCTCGCTTTGTAACGCTTGAGTACTTTGTGGGGTCTCTTGCTAGGGTAGACTGCATACGTGCATCTTTCTACACGTCACCTATTCATGCGATGACTGGCATGTACAGAAGGCATCATTGAACCGCTGCTAAAAAGATGCTCTTTTGAGACTGAAACCATTAGTCGCATAAACCTGTGTGATTTTCATGAGGTAGTGCTTCTTTTGAGACATGGAGCATAGTATGATAAAGGACTTGTACTGGTGCACACCTTGTGAAAGTGTAAGAATGATATTTGTCTGCGAGAGCAACCCAAATAGCTGCAGTGCTGCTTAGGCAGTACTTGCCTTGATCAAAGCTGGTGTTGCCTATGATGCCTCTTCTGCTTCCTTCCAAGGTGATAAAGCTTGCGTTGTAGTTTACCTGTCATTTGTTTGCAGCAAAACCGTCTGATTCACTTCTGTTTTCCAAATGAATGATTGTGTATCTGTTTTTCACGAGCGAATTCACTGACCATAGTGTGCATATTCAAGCTTAATTGAGCACCAGTAAGTATTGTCATCTGTAGGCCAGTCACTATTTTAGTCACATAGTAGTTGTTGGTGCTGAGCATCAAGGCAAAAGTATGAAAGTAATTCTGCATCTATTAGAGTACTGGTGTAGGTAATTCGACTATAACCTGCTGTATATGCCTGCTATGTATGTGCTACATTTCTGACTTCAGAAGCCACATAGGGAACTGCTGCAATGCGGTTTATGTTCTGAGGCATATAAGAGATGGCAAGTGTTAGTGTTGGCTAGTTCTTCGAGTTCCTACACATATTTATTATTTCTTCCCATTCCCCTCTCCCTGTCTTGCATATCTAGACTTACCTAGGCAACCTGCACACTGGTTTAGGGACAATCGCTCTTCATTCCTTCTATTATTGTGCCATTTGTAATTGAAAATTTTAAATTGTCTTTGCTGCTGCACATGTAGCATTCTGACAAGTAATTGAAGTGACTGCATATGGACATTCCTGGCTTAGGCAACTTCAACTTTATGCATGTGCCCCTTTACAGAAGTAGAGGAGCTGAAAGCTGATAACAACAGGCAAACGGTTGTTTTGCTCATTGCTCTCAACAAAAAGTAGTTTAACTTTTTCAGCTCATTGCATCTGCCTGATGCTGTTGTATAGCATGAATGTGTTCGTTGGGTACAACATAATAGTGGCTGAGGCACTAGCTGTGGTGCTTTTCTCTTGTGGCTGCTAGCGTCGAGCACTGTCCAGGTGTGCCTGAGTGAGGTTACGCAGAGCTGTGTCTGGCATTGGGTCCTGCATAAGGTACCAGTAGTCGCCTCACTTAATAGTTTACAGGTTCTTTGGTCAGAGCAAGCCAAGAAGTGGATATGCATAGACACATTTCTTTCCCCCAGAGTATGTTTCATTGTTTGCACAAGATGCTTTAATTATGTGTTTGTGTGTTGTCTGTAGCAGAGAGTTTATTTTATGTGATGTGACTGTGTGAATAGAGCTTCTTTTTGTACATTTTGGCATTGTCACACTGACTCGTCATGTAGGCTGGGGATGCAAACAGTGCTCTCAAGAAACCTGCACTACTTATTTATAACTGCTCTCTGAACAGTGCGAACATGTGGGCCTTGCTTGGACACGATGCATCCTGTGCCATGCAGAGGGCTAAACTGGCCAGACTTGTATTGAATAAGTGCCATGCTTTGTTGATTGTGCCCACTTTGCTGGCTGACCCTGTAAGCCTGATGAGCCTGCATGCGTGCATTAACAAAATGCCTATTGGTGCGAGTCACTTAAAGGCTTCAGCGTAGCTACGAATGAGAAAGAAAACAATTACTATTCTCATCTGATTTTATTATTCTTTTTAATGACATGGGACATTGAAAGTACAACACACTTGCCTGACATAGTGAAACAGCTAATGAAAAACACTAATCTTTTATAAGACCGTCCCTACATCTCAAAGTTGTCGGCCCATCTATTGATTGTCCTCATTGCAATTGAACTGATGAGGGAGGAAAGTTAGCAAGTGTATGTGCAAGTTCGTGCACCTTGCAATTGGCGTGAACTGTTGCAGCTACGTACTAGGGTCCAGGTGTAGTCTCGGTAAAACTTGGAATTTCTGCTGCCTTGCAGTGCAAAATTTCAATATGAGAGGAACTTGGAGACAGAAAGAGCTCAATATTCTTTGCTTTTTCTTCATTATCATGCCTTCAGATTTTCTGTGAGTGTCGCAGAGTGGCCACAGAGGAAACCACAGATGGCAATGATCCGTTGGGTGTTCAGCTATAGTGGTCACAATTCACCATTGCATCAAGGCATGTGGGTCAGTCACTGGACGCATCTGTACTCATGGTTTTGTTCAAGACCTTCCCTGTAGTTTCTTCTTCTTCCAATTTCTTACCGCGTGTTACACGGATTTCTCATGAAAAATTTGAACCACCACCATCACAGCTCCTGTGTAGGTCCTGGTGTGCATAACTTTCTTATTCTTCCTGATGTGTTATTAGAGCCAGGGGTTTGTAAATGATCTGCTGCTGGCTGTTGTCCTGTGGTTGTTCGGTATACAGTGGATTTTGTAGCAGGCAGAGCCTTCCAATGGAGGTTGCTGAAAACAATAAAGTGATCTTTCTTTTTAAGTGCGCTCTCTTGTGTATTTTTTAAAAGGGCCATGACACCAAATTCTCCATATTGATGTTAATTGCATGTTAGCCATACACCTCCTACAGGAAGCTGGCTAAAATTGAGTGCAAGTTACATTTGATCTTTTTACTTCACCGTCTTTGCTTCTTTCCTGCGACTTTCCCACTCCTGCTACTGGTACTGTCTGGCACACAGCGTCAGGGGGGTTGTTCAGAGCGCGTCTGTACATGACAGGAGCGAGTCGGAGAAGAAAGGTGACGCGAGAAGCTTGTTTGGACCCCACCGCTGATTTCAAGTAAACAACCGCATTTCCAAACGTAAGTCCTGGAACCATTGCACCTTTCCACATACCTCGGAGCACCTTGTACCAATTGTATCCCCGTGGCACTCAATGTTTCATTATGGCCGCATTTCCGTGTCAAATGTGCACAATGCCCTCTGGAGCTTCCTGGGCGTCACCACATTAGCCTCTCGACAGCTGCAATTATCGGTGACCCCCTCAAACGCATTGTAGAAACTGCAGCGCTTCCCTTTCTACTAACGTGGGAGTCCAGAGGGTGCGTAGATAAAGCTGTAGAGGAGGGAGAAGAGGCAGTTCCCGTGCAAGGAGGAGGGGGGGAGGTAGGTGACATGAGAAGGCAAGGAAACGGTGGTCGCGGGAAAACTGGATAAGCTAAAGTTCAAGATACAGTACAATAAGTTGCTATTTCCGAAAAATAAACACCATGCAAATACTGTATGTGAAGCAGGCAAATTACGCAGGGCGTGTAGAAACAGCCGCATTAATTAAAGCGCACTGCAGGGCCCAGGTGACAATATGGAAGCCGTCTACCGTCAAATCAACACTTCTGTGCCCACCGCAGTAGCTTTGGGGCTATGGCATTGCTTCAGGTTGCTCATTTGATCCCGGCCGCGGCATCTGCATTTCGACGGGGGCAAAATAGAAAACTCACATGCACTTAGATTTTGGGGCACGTTAAAGAACATCACGGTCTCAAAATTAATCCGGAGTCTGCCACTCTGGCGTGCCTCATAGTCCGATTGTGGTTTTGGCACGTGCAGCCCCTTAATCCAATTCAAGTTTAATACTTCTGCCACGACGCGATGTGCTATGTGAAGCAATGACAATGATCAACCCTCTCGGAGGTTGTGAAATATGGCGCACAACGACTCTCAAGCAAACATGTCTCGCTGTGTGTTCTGTGTACTATGCAGACAAACGGCAGTGGCGCATGCATGGTAACGTTTAACATCAACTCAGCGCTCACATGTTAGACTAAACATTGAAGAAATGAAGCTTCAAATGAAAGCAACCAGCACAGAAAGTTTTGCTTACGTCGATTCCCACAGTGCGTGGGATCTGCATAATTTTTCTATATTGCAGATGAACCGTACAGTTATCTGGCAACACTGATGGGTGATGAAGTGAAGTGTCGCAGCCACTCTATGAAAACATTGAGGACGCTTAAGCTTCGCCTTTAAGAGTGGAATGCGATAGCATTCAAAGATCCCCGACTGCTTCTCGCACTTCCCGGCAACTAGAGCGTATGTAACCGTAATGTTTACTAAGAAATGCTGGTCGCGAATGTTATGCACGAAGGCGGGCTTCCTGGTAGACACTACTGTGGCAACATCGAACTGGTTTTGTGGAAAAACCAGTTATCCGGTTATTCGATTTGTCGTGTATTCAAATTTAAAAACCGGATAACCGGAGTGGTGGATTATTCGGTTATTAGTACCCGGATATTCGGATGGCCAGATATTCGGATACCCTGGTATTTGATCATGTGTACTTGTGGCCAAATTATACCTCTTTCTCTCTTGTATTAGATTTGTAGTTATTTTTGTGACCACTCGTGCAAACCCGATATCCTGTCTGGTTAACCTACTTACCTTTCGTTTTTTTAATTTATCTTTCCGAATTGCTGTGCTCTCTAAAATAGTACTACAGGCTTTCCCCCTGAAGTTACTTCAAGTGCCAGCTATTTTAGTCGAAGTGCCAAATAATTCATTCTATGCACCACATATTTTAATCCTAACGCCAGTGAATTTAATCCAAAAATGCATTTGCGGTGGTGTTCTAGGATGTTCAAAATATTGACGAAATATTATGTTGCGCCGACCAAACATAACTGAAGAGCTTTCTTGATGAGCATTCTCATGTGACTACAAAAATGCCGTTTCCGCGCGATACACCGAAATAATACATATATAGTTATGGACATTATATTACTGCCATGAACAAGTCATGCAAAATGTAGCTATTTGATGGCTTTGCTGACATGCATTGAAACAAAGGGGCATCCAGCAACAAACGGTTGATTTCTAAAGCTGATAAAAACAGGCTGAAGAGAGTGTCACGTGGCCTCTCATCATTTTGTTTTATACAAGGCCCGTTGACATGGATATCAAACGAACGAGCTTCGAACAATCTCTGCGATTATAATTATGTAGCGCGTCTGAGATCACGTTGAAGAGGGTGTCACGGGATCTCGCATAACATTCGCCAGCATATTCCTGATTCCCAACCATATTGACATGGACATACCCGCCGTGGTTGCTCAGTGGCTATGGTGTTGGGCTTCTGAGCACGAGGTCGCGGGATCGAATCCCGGCCACGGCGGCCGCATTTCGATGGGGGCGAAATGCGAAAACACCCGTGTGCTTAGATTTAGGTGCACGTTAAAGAACCCCAGGTGGTCAAAATTTCCGGAGTCCTCCACTACGGCGTGCCTCATAATCAGAAAGTGGTTTTGGCACGTAAAACCCCAAATATTATTATTATTGACATGGACATCAAACGATCAGTCTTCGAAGGAGCTCTGTGATAGTACCCACGAAGGGTACGCCAGCAAGTGGTAAATGTCACGTGACATTGCGTAACTTTCGGAAGCCCACGTTTGATTCACAAACACAGTGAGATGGGTGTCAAACAGGAATCGCAAAAGCTATGCTATCGTGCACACGTAGCGAACGTCAAATCACATGGGAGATGCTGTTATGTGGCATTGCATATCTTTGACTAGCCCATGTGCGATTTGCAACGATACTGACATCGATGTCAAGCGATCGGGCTTCGAACAAGGCCTGCGATGATACGCACTTCGCGTGCTTCAGACCATGTGGAAAAGTCACGTGACATCACGTAACTTTAGCCAGACCATGGGTAATTAGCAACCATGCCAACATGGATATCAAACGAACGGGCAACTCAAAAGTTATGCGATGGTGCACTCGTAGTTAACGTCAAACCATGTGGGAAACGCTGTCACGTGATCTCGCCCATTTTTCGCCAGCCCATGCGTGATTCCCAACCATACTGACATGGATATCAAACCAACTGGTTTCGAAGAAGCAATGCGACGGTACGCATGTCGCGTACTTCAGACCACGTGAAGAGTCGCGTAACATCACGTTACCTTTGCAAGCCTATGGTTAGTTTGGAACCGTTGTGACATCAATATCAAACGAACGGGAATCGAAAATGGCTGTGCGGTGGTATACCCACGTAGCGAACCTCAGACCAGGTGGCAAGGTATCACGTGACCCCACATAACTTTCGAAAGCGCACGGGTGCTTCCCAATCATATTTTTCATTTATTTTCACCACCTTGGATATGGATATTATACGAACTGGCTTCGAAGACACTCTGCAATGGTACCCATGAAAAGCACGTCATACCACGTGATAAAGTGTGTCAGGTGCCCTCACGGGACTTTCTGCAGTCATTCAGTGATTTACAAGCATAAAGACGTCTCGGGGACAGGGTTTTGGCGACCTTCAACATCATCTGCTTGGAGTTCGCCCCAGATTGAGCATCGTTGAGGGTCCGGCAGGAAAGACGATATGATGTAAAAGCAAATAACAGAAGTTTAATGCATCGTTAAGGGTGAGCGAACGTTCAGCGTGCGTGCTCCTGCACGCATGACCAGAGAAGATGTGTTCGTGGCGTCTCGCTTACCTTCTTATACGCTGCACCATCCGTGCAACGTCATTCTTTCTTGCTACATGGTAGAGGGCCTTGTCAGCACACTGGTCAACCCACACAGAGGAATTCGTAGCGAAACCACTCCCTGGCGTAGAGGTGGGGAAAGTAGGAGAAAGGAAAATATTTGCACTGGTGCATAATCCCGTCGCACACCCCCAATGGACAAGTCTTGTCGTGTTGAGGAGCGTGACGATTAGGCACGTCGTCTCAGGCGCTTGGCATCCGTTCCATTCATCGCCGCACACAGTGAACCGTAACAACACGCATACTAACTACACGGAAATCAAACAGCCAGTGCGGCTTCTGCCACGTAACACCACGGAAAGAAGTAAAAAGCGCGTCATGTGACTCTGCATTGAACATGACTGACTGCATAACCGATTGACGTAGATTTCACGGCGAGAGGAATTTGCCATGAAAGCCATGTGGTACTGATAGAAGAAATGACTTGGTAAAGCTTGCCATTATTTTTTTTTCTTTTCTCGCACTCACAAAGGAAGCCTGAAATGCTTGCAATTCTTGCTTCGGTAGTTGCTCTTAACACATTAACGATGCTATCGATTTATTGATATGGTCTCGTTGCTGGGAACGCTGAGCTGCTTTGTGCGTTATCACTGCACAAAATTCCTTACTATGTGAAAAGAGGTCCTTTCCATGGGTGTGCAGAAGCATGACTAGGCGTAATAAATAATAACAGTAAGTTCTATTTTCTTTTTAAATATTCGCCATGTGACTTCAGCTCGAACAAGTTGAGTGCCAGCTTTCACCGGAATTCGCCACTCGATGGAACGGAATATGTGAACAGAATGAAGTCGGCGCGAATTATCCTCGTATTATTTGTCTACTTCAAACACCGCAATGCTTGAACTCTTGTAGCGTTGTGCTATATCTTTCCTAACTTTTTCTAATATTTCAATTCGCCATTTATATATATATATATATATATATATATATATATATATATATATATATATATATATATATATATATATATATATGCGCTTCGCGATCACTGAGGTGTGCAAATAGAAAGAATGTGTCATATGTAATAATGCCTTTATTTGTGTCACATGTAGGGTGCACGACACTGGAGGCCAGCAGTAAAGCTGTCATAAATGACAGCTTGACAAAGCCGCAGGCCCCCACGCACATGACAGTGGTATAGCGGCATTGCTTACATAAGAAAAAACAGAAAAAAAAACAATACACAGTACAGTATACACAATACACCCTGATAAATTAATTCCATTTTCCGGAAATAGAAACAAAAATGATCGTGATATTAGGCAGAAAGTAATGACAGAACAAATGCCCTGAAGCAATTAAAAAAGAAAAAAATTCATACGAAGGTATCACTTACTAAGGTAAGAAAAACAATTCACTACAATTCAAAATACAAGTCATAAATGCAAGTCATAAATACAAGTCATAAATACAATTCACTCATCAGGTGGAAATAATATCGACACATCACCATCATCATCAGCCTGGTTACGCCCACTACAGGGAAAAGGCCTCTCCCATACTTCTCCAACAACCCCGGTCATGTACTAATTGTGGCCATGCCGTCCCTACAAACTTCTTAATCTCATCCGCCCACCTAACTTTCTGCCGCCCCCTGCTACGCTTCCCTTCCCTTGGGATCCAGTCCGTAACCCTTAATGACCATCGGTTATCTTCCCTCCTCATTACATGTCCTGCCCATGCCCATTTCTTTTTCTTGATTTCAATTAAGATGTCATTAACTCGGGTTTGTTCCCTCACCCAATCTGCTCGTTTCTTATCCCTTAACGTTACACCTATCATTCTTCTTTCCAGAGCTCGTTGCGTCGTCCTCAATTTGAGTAGAACCCTTTTCGTAAGCCTCCAGGTTTCTGCCCCGTAGGTGAGTACTGGTAAGACAGTTATTATACACTTTCCTCTTGAGGGATAATGGCAACCTGCTGTTCATGATCTGAAAATGCCTGCCAAACGCACCCCAGCCCATTCTTATTCTTCTGATTATTTCCGTCTCATGATCCGGATCCGCCGTCACTACCTGCCCTAAGTAGATGTATTCCCTTACGACTTCCAGTGCCTCGCTGCCTATTGTAAATTGCTGTTCTCTTCCGAGACTGTTAAACATTACTTTAGTTTTCTGCAGATTAATTTTTAGACCCACTCTTCTGCTTTGCCTCTCCAGGGCAGTGAGCATGCATTGCAATTGGTCCCCTGAGTTACTAAGCAAGGCACATATATCGACACATATCCAATAAAAGTGGGTAATGAAAACATGGTCACTTAGAATAAGAAAAAAGGACTTAGTTAAAACATAAGTATGTTGAGAACAAGGATAACGGAATAAGGTTGAAAAGAGAATAGCGTAATTGCAGATTTTCAGTGACAGTCAAAGATATGATCATTCGGACATATAATATTTCCGGAGTTCTTTAAATGTACATATTTCCAGCTGTATATTTTCTCTATTCAGTTTATTTAATAATCTCGGTAATTGATTTTCCAGTGTTTGAAGACCATATGTCGTGCGGTATGTTTTTACATTCCAGTATTCGTTGTAATGGGTGACATGGCTAGGAGCGTCACTATATAGGTTCGCTAACTGTTTTAAGAATGTGCCGCCATTTTTTATTTCCTGTTCATAAAGCTTACTTAGTCGGTAATCGTGTATCCTCATAATAGAAAGAACGTTGTAGTTTGGAAATATTTCGTGTGCGTGAAAACGACTGTGCATATTTTCTACTGTACGAAGAAACCTTTTTTGAAGTATACGGATCTTTTGTATATTTCCCATCGTTGTAGACGCCCACAATAATTGACAGTAGTTTAACCTTGAGGAAAACAGGGTGTTATAGATGACCAGCATAATCTTCCGTGTCAGAATACTACGGTTGCGGTATGTGAGGCCTATAACTTGAGATAGTTTTGTTGCTAGATGGCTAATATGATGATCCCATGATAAAGTTTGATGAAAAATTACTCCTAATGTTTTAAATGTAGAGACAATCTCGATCGGAGTAGAGTGTAAGGTTAAATTTCTATTTACAGTTATATTTCTTCCTTTTGACCTGAATAATATGCATTTCGTCTTGGACACATTGATCGTCAGGCGGTTTTTTTTTCAGTCCATTCTTCTAAAGCAAGCAGTGTGGATTCTGCGGAGTTACATAATTCTTCAATATCTTTTCCTGTTAGGAAAATGCTCGTGTCGTCGGCGTATATAATAAATTGTGCTATAGGAGAAATGTTTATAATATCATTTATATACATATTGAACAGAAATGGGCCTAAAATACTGCCCTAAGGTACGCCGCTAGAAACCCGTAGTTGTTCGGAGCTAGTCAGCTATTTTAATAATTTGTTTCCGATGTTCCAAGTAAGACTTTATTATACTTAGGGCTTTGCCACGATAACCATACCGCTCAAATTTTCGAAACAATATTTCATGATTAATGAGGTCAAACGCTTTGTAAAAGTCCAGAAATAATCCAAGTGCGAAATTACCTTGCTCGAAATGAACACGCTGATCAGACGGGCTTACAAGACGGCGTTGGGCTTGATGGGGACCACGAGTACGGCTCGGCTCCTGCAGCTCGGCGTCCATAACACCCTAGAAGAAATAGCCGAGGCGCAGCTCACTGCGCATATCGAGCGCCTGTCTACCACAAAGACGGGCCGCAGTATACTGACGTCCCTGGGTTACAACCCCCAGGCTCCCAGCCGGCAACCGTGCGAGATCACAGATGAGGCGCGGGCCCACATTTACCTGGACCCCGTCCCGAAGAACATGCACCCAGAGTACAACCAAGAACGGCGGCAGGCGCGGGCCAAGGTCCTCACCGAACAACACGCCCAAGACCCGCACGCCCGGTACGTGGACGACATACAAGCGGGAAGGCTTCGCGGCAGTGGTCGTTGCGGCGGCTACCGGCACCAAGACAACGGCAGCGAGCGTGCGGTGCACGAACGCCACAGGCGCTGAGGAGGTTGCCATCGCTCTGGCGATCACCGAGGCCGAGTGTCGCACCGTGCTCAGCGACTCGAGGAATGCCGTGCGCAACTTTGCCAAGGGGCGAATATGCGCGCCGGCGGCCGCCATCATCGGCAAGCTCCAACTTCAAAACAGCGGCAGCACCGTCCGTGTCAAGTGGTTCCCGGCGCACGCCGGCGAGTGTGCATCCTCACCGAACCACAACGAGACGGCCCATTCGGCGGCGCGATCGCTTACCTTCCGCGCCCCCGAAAGTGACCGTTCCGTGTGGTGGTTTGAAACTAAGGACAGATTGACCAGTTATGCCGAAGTAACCAAGTGTTACCGCTTAGCTCGACGGACAATGCCGCCTCCCCACCCGGCACTCATTCGGGAGGAGGCCGTAATCCTAAGGCAAATACAGACCGCGTCACTCCTCGCCCCCGCAATGCTGCACGTGCTTCACCCAGAGCTCTATCCGAGTGGGCTGTGCGGTGTTTGTGCAGCGGGTCCGGCGGACCAATGGCACACAACGTGGGACTGTGCCAGGTTCCTGACGACAGCTACCTCCAGGACTTACCCGCCCGAACTTCAAGATGCACTGCAGTCTGCAGACAAGGACACACAACTATGGGCCGTCCAGCAGGGCCGGGGTGCGCTCGAAAAGCACAAGCCTCATGACCCACTACAAACGGGCCTAACTGGGGTAGTGCAGAGTAGGGTATAACCCCGGGTCGACGCTTGGCCAGCGTCACGACGCGTTAAACCGTCGGTTGCCGGCACTTTATTGAAGTTATTCCTATCCTATGTTCTTCTAGTGTTAGAAGGGCAAATTCTCTACCTAGCCCTCGCCGAAAGCCATACCGAGAGTTAGTTATCTTGTGTTTCGCTTCAAATTTGTTAAATCGGCTTAATATAACTTTCTCGAATGCATTAGATAGAATAGGTAGAATAGAGATATGTCTGTAATTGTTCATGTCATTTTTTTCCCTTTTTATAAACAAGCTGCATGTTATGCGGAAAGACACCTTGACTAAGACCAAGATTAAAAATATGTTTTATAACTGGTGCAAGGAGATCAGCGATATACTTAAGAGGTTTAGTTTTAAAACCATCGACATCTTTGCTATTACTGTTATTTAGGCTAGCTATTGTTGTAAATACTTCAGCCTCGCTTGTCGGGTTGAGAAAAATTGTTTTTCCATTCAATCGAAGGTTTTCCAGACTGTTGTGAACGGTATCTTGTACCTTAAGATTAACAAAATATTTATTAAACGCATCTGCAAGTGGTTTCCCCGTTAGTTCGGTACCATTTATAATCGGATCATAGCACACTATGTACATCAAAAGGATACAAGTCAGAATATTCTCATCTGCATCGCTGCGCTTTCTCGTGACAAAATTTTCGATATTTCTCTACAGCACATGCGGCTCATTTGGGGCAACTTGCCCAGTTAACCAACGTGCGCGCAAGAAAAATAGGGAGTACCGTTAATGCAACGATCAACCTGGTAGGCACCGCCGAACTTTAGCAAACATGTTTACCTAACGTGTCTATATCAAATTATTATCGCTTACCACGACTGCCTGAGCTTCCTAAGAGCTTCATTTCCCAACAACGAAAACCTATTTCAGGGGTAAGGGTGACGTTTCCGAATGAAAATGGAAGAAAAAAATTAATACATTTTATTCGCACGCAATGCTTCCGCGATGGTTGCAAACATTTCCCTTGAAGATCCTGGCTCAGTGTGCAGTAATTACGCACAATGTAGCACATCATCCCCATGAACGAGACCATTACAACAATTCGATAGCATCGTTGTTTGAACAGCATGCTACCAAACCAGAATTTGCAAGTATTTCAGTCGTCCTGTGCGTGTGCGAGTAAAGAAAAAAAAAATATGGCAAGCATTACTAATTCATTTCTGATATCAATACCACATCACTTTCAAGGTAAATTCCGCTCGCCATGATATTCACGGCAATCGGTTCATCAGTCAATCACGTTCAACGCAGATTTACGTAAAGTCACGTGACGCACTTTTCACCTCCATTTTCGTGGTGTTGCGTGGCGAAAGTCACACGGCTGTTCGATTTCCATTCGTTTAGTATACATACCGGTATGTCTGAATCATCCAATGACTGGAGAAAGCCCTGTGAGCTCACGTAACACTCCTTCTCACGTAGTCTGACGTGTTATTCGTGGGTACCATCGCAGAGCCTCTTGGAAGCCAGTTCGTATGCTATCCATGTCAATATGGTTGGGAAGCATCTATGGGCCTGCGAAAGTTATGTGAGGTCACTTGATACCCTTCGCCATCTGGTATGAGGTTCGCTACGTGGGTACCACCGCATAGCTTTCTCGATTCCAGTTCTTTTGATATCCATGTCGGAATGGTTGGAAATTACCCATAGGCTTGCGAAAGTTGCGCTATGTTACGTGACTGACGCGGTCTGAAGTACGCGACGTGCGTACCATCGCAGAGCTTCTTTAAAGTCCGTTGGTTTGATGTCCATGTCAGTATGGTTGGAGAATGTTGGAGAATGACCCATGAGCCTAGAGAAAGATACGTAAGGTCACGTGACAACCTTTACCACCTGTTCTGACGTGTCTTGCGTAGTTGTCATCACAGAGCGTCTTTGAAGACTGTTTGATATTCATGTCAGTAGGGCTGGGAATAACCCATGAGCCTGGCGAAAGTTACGTAATGTCACGTAAGACCCTTTACCACGTAGTCTGACGGCCCTACGTACGTACCATTACAGAACTCGAAGGCCGTTGGTTTGATATCCATTTAAGCATGGTTAGTAAACCCGTATGGGCTAGAGAAAGATACGTGAGGTCACGCGATGCCCTTTCCCACATGATATGACGTTTGCTACGTGGGTATCATCGCATAGCTTTTGCGATTCCTATTCGTTTGATATACATGTCAGTATGGTTGGGAATAACCCATGAGCCTGGCGAAAGTTACATGAAGTCACGTGACACCGTTTTCCTCGTTGTTTGACGTGCGCAACGTGGATACCATTGCAGACCTTGTTTGAAGCCCGATTGTTTGATATCCATGTCAGTATGGTTGGGAATCACGCATGGGCTAGCGAAAAATAGGTGAGGCCACGGACAGCGTTTCCCACGGGGTTTGACTTTAATTACGTGTGCACCACCGCATGACTTTTTGAGTTTCCCGTTCGTTTGATATCCATGTTGGCATGGCTGCTAATTACCCATGGTGTGGCTAAAGTTACGTGATGTCACGTCACTCTTTTCGACGTGGTCTGAAGTACGCAAAGTGTGTATCATCGCAGACCCTGTTCGAAGCCCGATCGTTTGGTATCCTTGTCAGCATAGTTGGGAATCACGCATGGGCTGGCGAAAGATAGGTGAGGTCACGTGACAGCGTTTCGTACGAGGTTTGACGCTCACTACGTGTGCACTATCGCATAGCTTTTAAGTTTCCCTTTCGTTTGATATCCATGTCGGCATGGTTGCTATATGGTCGGGCTAAAGTTACGTGATGTCACGTGACTCTTTTCCACGTGGTCTGGCGTACGCGAAGTGCGTACAATCGCAGAACTTGTTCGAAGCCCGATCGCTTGATATCCATGTCAGTATGGTTGGGAATCACGCATGGGCTAGCGAAAGATAGGTGAGGTCACGTGACAGCGTTTCCCGCGCGGTTTGACGTTCACTACGTGTGCACCATCGCATAGCTTTTGAGTTGCCCGTTCGTTTGATATCCATGTTGGCATGGTTGCTAATTACCCATGGTCTGGCTAAAGTTACGTGATGTCATGTGACTTTTTCACATGGTCTGAAGCACGCGAAGTGCGTATCATCGCAGGCCTTGTTCGAAGCCCGATCGCTTGACATCGATGTCAGTATCGTTGCAAATCGCGCATGGGCTAGTCAAAGATATGCAATGCCACATAACAGCATCTCCCATGTGATTTGACGTTCGCTACATGTGTACCATCGCATAGCTCTTGCGATTCCCGTTCGTATGACACCCATCTTTCTGTTTGAGAATCACATGTGGACTTCCGAAAGTTACGCAAGGTCACGTGACATTCTTTACCACGTGGTCTAGCGTACCCTTCGTGGGTACTATGGAAGCATAGCGCGTGAAGGACGATAGACAAAGGCTAGACAGGACAAGCGCTATCGTCCTTCCCGCGCTATGCTTCCAGTGAACTATGTATTACTAGCCAGCCGAAGCCTATACTCTTCGGTGGCTACTGTCACAGTTCCTTCGAAGCCCGATCGTTTGATATCCATGTCAGTATGGTTGGAAATCAGGAATATGCTGGCAAATGTTACGTGAGATCCCGTGGCATCCTTTTCCACGTGATCGCAGATGCGTTTCGTGGTTATAATCGCAGGTATTGTTCGAAGCTCGTTCATTTGATATACATGTCAACGGGCCTTGTAGAAAACATGATAAGAGGTCACGTGACGCTCTTTCCAGCCTGTTTTTTATCAGCTTTAGAAATCAACGGTTTGTTGCTGGATGCTCTTTTGTTTCAATGCATGTAAGCTAAAGCCATCAAATAGCTACGTTTTACATGACCTGTTCACGGCAGTAATCTCCATAGCAGTCAGTGGCGTAGCCGGAAATTTCGTTCGGGGGGGGGGGGGGGGGGCTCACTTTGCAGCTCGGCCTCTTCCTTATAGAAATAGTCGAAGAATCAAATACATCAAACATTAATAATAACGGCGTTGTCATTGCCAAAGATGCTGCAAACGAATTCAAGACAAGTGTGTCTTTTTTCGTAAAAGAATATACTCGTACGTCTCAAAATTGTGCCCGAAATAACTGATATCAATGCGTCTATGATTTTTCTATATTTAATAAGTGAAGCAAATGTAACACGAACTTTAGAACTATATCAGTTTGGAACCAGTAAAGCATAGCATGGCCACTGATATGAAAAATGTAAAGGCCATGAAATGTAAAGTTGAGGACACATGTTTTAATGAAAATTTGTTAGCCTCCCGGCCTTTCTCTCATTTGCATCTCTTTGTCTCTCTCTGTCATTCAAGAACCTTCTTTACATTTTTGTACATATGCAACTACCAGGAAAAAATCTCAATGGCGCTGTTCTTTGTTAGAATGTATTGCGCAGGAGCAGCTGTCACCGGTCGTGTATTGCGAGTAATTGCTCCGAAATTATAGTCGCAACAGAGAGCACATAAAAAGCAGGAATTCGCAAAATATACGAGGGCGAGTCAAATGAAAGTGAGCCAATGCGAATATATGACAAACGGGGTACTTTATTTAAAAGTAGTCTCGATGAGCATTTCGACATTTGTCCCACTGACTAACGAGTCGCGTAATTCCCGTCTCATAAGATTCCTTGGGTTGCTGCTTCAAAAATCTGTAACTGAATCTACGTCATCGTCCGACATGACTTTGGTTTTCTTGAGCAGTTTTTTCAAATGCTCCCAAATGTGGAAGTCGCAAGACGACAGGTCTGGGCTGTATGGCGGATGTTGCGACGTTTCCCACTTGAACTTTGCCAGTTTTGTATTAACCACATCATCGACGTGGGGCCGGGCAATTTTGTGGATCAAGATGATCCCATTGCTCAATTTTCCACGTTGTTGCTTCTTCATTGCGACACGCACCCGATCCGACGTTTCACAATATCGGAAACGATTGATAGTCTCTTCAGGTCTAGCAAATTTGATCAATAATGGCCCCTGACGATCGAAAAAAAAGTCAACACCTTTCCGGCCGAAATGACGGGCTTTGGTTTCCTTTGGGGTGGTGTATTCAAATGTTTCCACTGTAAAATTTGCCGTAGTGTATCAGGCTAGTAGTAGCGGCACCGTGATTCGTCCTCGGTCACAAGTGCAGACAAAAAGTCGTCACCCTTATCGTGATACCGGATTAGATGAGTCAAGGCAGCACCGAACTTCTCCGTCTTCTGGCGATGGTTCAAAATCTTGGGCATCCATTACGCATACAAGAGTCGATAACCGAGATGTACATGAATTATGGTGTGACCCGAATCGTGACTGATGCTCACACGCCCTGCCAATTCATCGATTCTTATCCTCCGTTCTTGTCTAATAAGCCTTTGCAATTGTATTGGGGGTTATTGCACGGTGGCTTTGGCCCGGCTATGGATCGTCTTTGCAACTTTCACGTCCTTCTTTGAACCGTTTGCTACAACGCATCACAGTGGCCAATGAAATGCAATGTTCAATGCACACGGCAGCCATACGGCGACTAATTTCTTTTTTGGGAAACATCTCCATCTGTCAAAGACCTCACCACACCACGCTGTTCAACTTTTGTAGTGTCCATTATGCCACGCAACCATGTTGAACCCAGTATATGAGAGCATTAAAGAACATTTATCCGGACTCCTGCATGCCACTTTTGTAAATGAGATGCCTATGTGCTATGCGCATGCCTCGCAAATAATGAACCGAACCATTATTGCGCGGGTAGGTTGGCTCACTTTCATTTGACTCGCCTTCGTACATTAGAAATGCGAAGATACAATAGAATATACAAATGCGAAGATACAGCTTGATAAAGGGAAGAAAGTGTCACTGGAAACAAAGTTCACTGCACATATACACAAAACTTCGCAACAAGATATTTAAATATACGTATACGTCTCCGATAAATCTACGTATCTAAGAAAAAAGTCATTATATATGATGCGTCAAACAAGGCAAATGCGCAACCACAGATTCACACATCACAGCCCCCCCTCCCCCCTCCCTCCACTCCCTCGATGTGTGGCGCACGACGGAAGGTGGCGCGCTTCCTCCTCGCTTTTCTCCCTTGCGCACACAAGACTGAGCCACCATCGTCGGCTGACCCATGCCTCCCTCACCTTACGCTTTCACTCGCACATACAGCAGTTCGTGATTACCACCTGGCCACAGGGTCGCCGAATTTTCGGGGAGCCTACCGACACGCTGATGATGAAATCGTCACTGCCTAGATTCTCTCCTAGATTGGTCCAGAATACCTCGTCGACATTATTTGTGAATGTGAGATCTGGAAAGGTGTCTGCACTGACGCTGTTACCTAATCTCGTCGGGTTTTGAGGGAGAATGATGAGTTGGAGATCATATGCTTCGGCCGCTCGCTCGAGCTCCCGGCCTTTGGGGGTGTCTGTTCGGTATGCGGCGCGCGGTCACGATGTTACCGCCCCTGGACTTTATACGGAACATGAGGGCGTCGGCGACGGCAGGAATGCGCCTGGAGGGTCCATTTAACTGCTATCGCAATAATATAATAAGAGTATCCCGCAAATGAAGCGTCCCGTGGCCAATTGCTTTCCGCAAAAGTAGTAACAAAGTCGAACTTTCACCATGCGACATATCTCTGCGCCGCAACAATGCCTTCTTCTTTTGTGGGGCGGGGGTGCCGAAATGAAATAATGCAAAGGAAAGCATGTTGGCTACAATCGAATGCCTATTTTGGGCAGCTAGTGTGGCTACCGAAGGAATAGCAAATAAAACGTGAGACGCTTGGTCCACAGAGTACCCGTGCGCATACTGCTCGGTATCCTACACCGGCGAGACGGAGAGGTTGCGCTCAAGCGAACGCGTTGCAATCCGTCGGGTCGCCGCAGTGATGACGGCGAGCGACTGTGCATTGTTTCTTCTTCTCAGCTGCTATCCAGAAAGTGTCCAAAACTCTGCCAGGTGAAATTCCAGTCGGCCAGAGAAAAACGAACGCGCATCAAAGTGCGCCGCGTGGTGATGCGCTCTGGCTGGATCGCATGCGCTCTGGCTGGATCGTCAGCCCGGGGGTAGCGAGAGCGAAATAAAAAAAAAAAAAAGAAGAAGAAAGAAACGAAAAGGAGGCTCAATGTGTCCTCGCGAAAATAAAATTCCAAGTAGAAAAATAAATAAGAACTTAGTTACCTTTGCTGGCTTTAGTGTCCTTGACATGGAGGCTTTGGCGCAGGTGAAAAAAAATGTTGATATTTTTTCTGTGACATACAGATATTTTTTGTTAACTTGTCTGATAGTGTGTTGATTTGGCTTGTCTCTTTGTATGGTCTGATGTATGACTTCAGAAAAGTCAATGCACCTTTGTCGTCATATGTTTATAACAGCATTAAACCCACAAATTTCCGGAATTGAAATTCTAAAGCACTACTTTGGAAATGGCAATGCACCTTTCTCATGAAAAGGTTATGAGAGCTTTATACCCATAAAGTTTCAGTATTGAAATCCAAGCGCTCCGTAGATTCCGCGGCCTCCGTGAGATGCGGAGACGAGCCCGCTCGCCATCAAAACGCGCTTGAAACTTTGTGCTCGGTGGGTCGACTTGCGTTACGATGTGACTCCCGCTGCATTCGCGTTGCCGCGAAATCCAGCCCGATTTCGCAATGTCCGCGCTAAAATGTCTTTTCGAGCATGAAAACGACACTCTAGACAATATCGAGCATGATTTCCGGCGCCAGGAGTTGTTTTGGTCGGCGGCGCATGACAGCACGAAAAAATTTCGGGGGGGAGGGCTGAAGCCCCATAAGTCCCCCCCCCCCCCGGCTACGCCCCTGATAGCAGTGTATTATTTAGATCATGTATCGCGCAGGAAAGGCATTTTTGTAGTCGCATGACAACGCTCTTCAAGAAAGCTCTTCAGTTATCTTTAGTCGGAGCAAAATTGAAACATTTCGTCATTATTTTGAACATCCTGGAACACCTCCGCGAATGCATCTTTACTTTGGATTAAATTCACTGGCTTTAGGATTTAAATATGCGGCGCTTGGATTAATTTGAGCGGAAGATCTTGTAGATTGGAATATTCGAATATCCAGCTAACCGGTTATTTAAACCGGATATCCTCAATATCCGTTTAGTAAAATCCGGATAACCGTATTTCTAGACCGTATTCAGTTACCTCCGGTTAAACCGGCTACGACACATCCGGTTTGACAGATAACCCGCCGTGGTTGCTCAGTGGCTATGGTGTTGGGCTGCATAGCACGAGGTCGCGGGATCGAATCGCGGCCCCGGCGGCCGCATTTCGCTGGAGGCGAAATGCGAAAACACCCGTGTACTTAGATTTAGGTGCACGTTAAAGAACCCCAGGTGGTCAAAATTTCCGGTCTCCTTCACTACACTCTTAAAAATATACACCCTTCTGCCACACAACAATAATCGTCATCTATCTTGTCCGCATTTCCTTTCTTTAACGCTGCGAGCCCGGTACTTCCCAGTAACGAACGGCATGCGCATTATCAGCATGACATAGCATTCCCGACAGGAAAGTAGCGGGCGCGGCGTTTTCAAGAAAGGAAACGCAAGCAAGGCAGATGACGATTATCGTTGTGTGGCAAATATACACCCCAAAGGGTGTAACTTTGCCTAAGAGTGTACGGCGTGCCTCATTATCAGAAAGGGGTTTTGGCACGTAAAACCCCATAATTAATTATTAATTTGACAGATATTTGCAAGCACTATAGTAGAAACGCGTCCTCCTGCGTGAGCCGTGATGGATGGATGGATGGATGGATGTTATGAGCGTCCCCTTTGGAACGGGGCGGTGGGTTGCGCCACCAAGCTCTTGCTATTATACTGCCTAATGTGCTACCTAGGTTAAACAATAAAAAAAGAAGAAAAAAAACACTGAACTCCCATAACCAAATTTGCTGATCCGCTATTGCGAACTGTGTTTTTGTACGTCCCCGTTTTTTGTCGTTTCCTTACTTTTATTCCACCAATCCTCCAATCACCTCTTACTAATCCCTATTGCGGACATGTTTACTTTTCCACGGCTCTCGCTGAACCCAAGGGCTTCAAGGAGGCCAGTGGTGCCTAAATCGACCGCTGGGCAGATACCTTCACATTCTAACAAAACATGCTCCATCGTTTCCCTAGCTTTACCGCAGCAAGCACATGCTTCTTCTTCCTTCTTATATCTCGCTTTATAGGTGCGTGTTCTAAGGCATCCCGATCTCGCTTCAAAAAGTCATGAGCTTCCCTTTGAGTTATCATACATTCTTTCTTTCCTGATTTTCTTTTTTCCTCTTAAGTATTTACTCATGGCAGGTTTCTTTTCCATTGCCGCCACCCATGAGATTATTTCGGCCTCTGTGACTTTCCGCTTGACGTTCTTTGTTGCTGTGTTGCCCACCCTACGGGCCGCACACTTGCTGGTAAGCTTCCTAGTCCTTTTCCTCCACTGTGAAGCAATGTTTTTCCTGTACAGATACCTCAACACTCTACCAGCCCATTTAGTTTCTTCCTATTCCTCAGTCGTTCTTCATACTCAATTTTACTGCGAGCTTCCCTCACTTCAAAACTAGTCCAGCCCATATCACCTTGCACAGCTTCATCTGTAGTCTACCCGCGATGCGGCAGTGGCGACCGCCATCTGGAGGTATTGCAAGGAAACGGGCGCGCCGCTTTGTGAGCTCCAAGATACGCGCCGGCGCGTACAAATGGCAGACGCCGTGGCTGGCCAATGAATGGTAGAAACGCAGGAAAAGGGGTTTCTTTGAGTTTTCGCGTAAAAGAATTCTGTTTTCTAGTATACGCCATGCGCAAAACGCCGACAACACCGCCTGTCGCCAAAGCTGCGAAGCGTAGGCGGGCTCGGGCGAGCACTGTTCCCATCAGCGCCTATGCGCGTGCTGCAATATTTGCGTTCTTGATCGCAATTTAACGCTTCTGACAGCTTTCAGCGATGTCTTGAAGCAACTGTTGCGTAGCTTGGCGATTTAACACGTACGGAAACTCGTCAGGCGCACGCTTAGTTTCTTGTGATGCTTCGCGAGCATCAGTGAAGGCGGTGATGGATCGCGGCTGTTCGACGTTGAAGATAAGCAATCACGCTTTGTTTACTGCAGTTTTACAGCTATCACTGTTTTTATTTTTTGCTTGATGTAACAGCGCCTTTAGTGAGCGCTTCGACGTTTAAACTTAGATTATTAGATTATGGTGTTTTACGTGCCAAAAGCGCGATCTGATTATAAGGCACGCCGTAGTGGGGTTACTCCGGAAATTTGGACCACCTGGGGTTATTTCACGTGTACCTAAATCTTACACCTGTGTTTTCGCATTTCGCCCCCATCGAAATGCACCCGCCGCGGCCGGGATTCGAGCCCGCGACCTCGTGCTTAGCAGCCCTACACCTTAGGCACTAAGCAACCACGACGGGTCGTTTAAGGTTGGTCGCCTCGCCTACAGTCCAGTAAGGATAAACATTAGGTTGCTGTTACTCATAAGACGCAATGTCGCCCTTTGAAAATAAAAAAATAAAAATTATATAAAGATGCGAAAAGCTAAGCCAGAGAAAGTGGAGCAAAGCTGTGAAGCGATCATTGTGTTTACGCGCTTTGAACAAAGTGCTCCGTGTTAAGCAGGCGACGGCGCCTTCAAAAAAAAAAAAAAAAAAAAGAACGTCACAATCACCTATGCGTTGCACGGAATCGGCTGTTGCTCTACCTATTGATGGCACTGAAATGCGACCTGTGGCTTATAACGTTCAGTGTGCGCTCGCCTCAGTTATCGGCATGTTGACTGTACAACGTGGCATCTGTGAGCATTACAGGCTTTTTACAGGGCATTCAGCCTCGTTTTGAATGCTCTTAATATCACTTCGTGGTAATGGGAAACGCCTGAACTTCGAAGCCCTGATGTCTGCAACTGAAGCATATTCACTTTACCCCATGCGTTGTGGTCAATTCTGAAACTTATTGTTTTTTTTTTCTTGCTAGTGGTCGGAGCGGGTGCTTGTTCTCTTTTTCTTCTTTTGCATGAAATGGGCCAATATATGTTCATCTTGCTTCACTGAAGCTGTCTCTGTTTTGAAAATGATTTCAATGTAGCACGTACTTTACAAGAGTGATTTATAGCCATGCTTTGTATTCGCTTTCAAAGTGTTAATATTGTGTCAACGTACTCTTTCAACTAATTAAAAAGCGCTGCATTGGATATTCAGACTAGGGGCACTACAACAGGCGACACAACATGCGGGTTAATTATACTTTTGGGTGTGAGGGTGATACTAGTAAAAATGGTGGTGACGCTAAAAAATAACCTAAGATATAAAAGCAATATGATCTTAACTGACCAGGGAGATAAATTTTCAGCTATGGCGTCTTACGCTATGTCACTCGCATGCTCCCTGAAACCATCGAAACGCTCTGCTTGTTTAACGATATGGAACATGTGACATCCACGCTGTGCAGACAGTGTTAAGACGCAAGCATAAAAAGGATCAACCCTTAATTATTTCCGGAGTCCTATATGTGCTATTTTTCTCTAGCTCATCGTGCTGGTTTGCAAGCTTTAGCGTCGCTGGCTCTTAACGTGGCCGCACCTGTACGAACCATTCGCAGGAACTACGGCGCTCCTTCAACCTACTATATATATATATATATATATATATATATATATATATATATATATATATATATATATATATATATATATATAAACATGGCATATAAACGAAGCACGTGCGCATAAAGAAAGTTGATTTACAGGCCAACAAATGAAGCCATTAGCGGCTGGGGCGTTATGCTGAAAGCGGCATACCGGCGATGAGCTCCATTTGCGGCAAACACTTGGCGCGTAAGGAGACAATGTCGTCCCAGACAGCCGTAAAGTCGGACACATGTCCACTATCGTACAGTGCGATTTCCTTGCGCACACTGACACCGCAGAAGTAACTACCTGGGACGCGTACAAGCGGCAAATCGCACGCACACGCTACAGTCATGCCTGCAGTGGAAGCAGGCGTCTCCGGCTTGTCTCCGGCACGAGGCCCGCCTGCGCTTCCAACGGCCGCCGCTACGCGGCTTTCAGTGGCGCCCCTGCTAGAGGGCAGGGGCCTTAGCCCCTGCAGGCGCTGCGCATGGCGGATAGTCAAATTACAATCGGAGGTTATCATGTTTGTAGGTTGTAAGTCGCACTTTACGGTTCCCTTCCGCTTCCCTTCAGAACCGTGGGAAGCAACCCGGCGGCTGAAGTGGTTTGTGTCGCTCTTGCGAATTTCTGTTAAACTAGGCTAAGACGTAAATGCAAAAAGAAGAAAAAAAAATGAGCCAGCAGCGGCATCCGTAAAAACGCACAATAAAGTGTCAACTGCATAAAAACACGTGAACTGATACCCGCTGTTGTAAATTAGTTTAGGTAGTTGTTTAGCTCGTCTCGCTCCAAAACGAACGCGCAGTGGTTGTTGCGTTCAGATCTAGCTTCGTAAGCGCTTCGTGCTGCAGCTTTGTACGCACTGTGCTTTTTGTTGTGCAATAAGCCAACGTGCAGCTTCTTTCTTGGCCAAGATCAAGACGCGACTGCTGGAACCGGGCTCATTCATGCCGATGTTTTTTTCGTGCGTACAATAACGAAACTAAGGTTGGATTGCACCGCAGCGCACGACGAGTATTCGCAAATTATCATTTGTCTCGTGCACGCTAGCGCACATTTGTTCAATCCTCACGTCTCATCTGATTGCTCTCCATATGTTTCAGCGGTGATGACCTCTCACATTCGAGCTCGAACGACAGTATCGGAATAGGCTCGAGGCACAAAAAAGCACTTACCTGCAAATCCGCCAAAACCTCTACAAGTGTGAGGTGCAAGGCACGTTCCAAGTGATGAAGCGACAAATGACAGTTGAAAAATGTCTATGGCCGTATTTGCTCACTTAAGTGGCACAAAATATTGATTTCTTAATTTTGAGTTCGACGTTGTGAGCATGTTTGCTTTGTTGTGACAAACACTTCGCGACCTGCGGTGGTTGCTTAGGGGCAACGGTGGTGGGTTGCTAAGCACGAGGTCGCATATCGGTGGGGGCGAAAACATCCGTGTACCTATATTTAGGTGCACGATAAAGAACCCTAGGTGGTCCAAATTATTCCGGAGTCACCCACTACGGCGTGCCTCATAATCAGATCGTGGTTCTGGCACCTAAAACCTCATAAATTAATTTAAGCAATTTGCTGCGATGGTACGTGTTTTTTTTTTCTTTGACACGATATACATGGTTGTAGTCGCAAATCTGGCGTCCTTTGTCAAGCGTCGGTGGTCCAAAATGGGCCTCGATGTCTTCGATTTTCTTAAGATAACAATTTAGAAGAACCGACACGTTTCAACCGAGCGCTGCAAAAGCATGCCCCGTAGCAGTGGCCGCGTCGGTGTTTCGCGGAACTGACACGGTGCCGCTGACGGCTGAGTCGATCTAAAGTTCCTTGATAAGTTGAAAGTACCGCCAGTCTTTGAACTCTGCCGCCGCCGCGCGACCTCCTCACCCCTTGCGCGTCTCATACGGGAAACTAAACCCCTTTAACTTCGTAAAGTAGTGCCACGCTTTGAAGAATGCCGCCTCTTCCTCGAGCGCTCTGGCCGAAGCCGACGCCGCGTCGCTATTGGTCTAATGACATCACGTGGCCCTTTGCGCCGGCTTCATTTGTTTACAGTCACATTACAGTGCCATTATTGCTCGAAATGCGGCGCTTGTTGGCGCCATTCCTTCCATTCCTATTCTGTGTTGTTTTAATTTTGTGAACGCCTTGAAGGAAGTTTTGTGGCAAGTACGACGTCGCTTCACGTCATTTTCTGTGACCATGACCTGCTGCGCCTTCGGATGCCAATATAGTTTTAGCAAAGGCAAGAAACTATTCGCGATACCGTCCGGTAAGTGCGACGGGTTAAGAAAGGCATGGCTTCACCGAATTTCAGTCTCGATCATGAAAGCTCCTCTTAGAAGAGCAACTCTCTGCCTTTTGTGGTTACTTACCAGCCTTCTTTAGGTAGAACTGCTTTGTTTGCCTCATTTGCTCGTGTTTCTTGTTGGCGGTCGCCCGGTGGATTTGCGATACAGAGGCACCGATGAAAAGCGTGCGTGCTCTCCCGAAACCGTGCTACGTGGTGCGTTCGTCACCGAGCGACAGCATCATAGGTAATTGAGACGTATGTGCTAATTCGCGTGAGCTTTAAAGTGTGCGAAGCTTAACGTGCGGCGGTGGAGCACTCGCAAAGAAAACGTGCGGTCGTCCGCCCGTTCCCTGGCTGGTTTAGTCGTCGTTCGTTTGCTCGTTCGTTCGCACGCTCGTTTAGTCGTTTGCTCGCTCGTTTAGTTCGCACGCTCATATAGTCGTTCGCTTGCTCGTCTATGCCACTATTAGTTTCTACAGTCACTACGTCTAATTGAGACTCGCTTGCTGCAGGACTCTTAGGCTGGTGCGTTTAATTACGCAATGAGACAATAAATGGTGCACACGGACTTGTGACTGTAAAGGCAAATCTGTAATGCACCTATGCTGAAAATCAACCGTTAACTTGCAACTCGAATGCCGTTTCATATCATTTTGACCCATATAAAACATCAGTTCACTTGCCGCAATTTCTGCCGCGTCATGGGGGGGGGGATTCTTTGCGCGATCATGACTTCACTATATAAAGTCATGTCTCGCAAATGTTACTTCGGAGGGAGCGCAACCGTCCTCAATGCATGCACCTCAGTGCAACTCGGTTCGCGACAAGTACGTCACGTAATGAACGGACGAACCAACGCACGATGAAGTGTTATTCGTGATAAGTCACTAACCTGAAAAAAATTACTCAAGCCCACTATGGTCTTGTTTGAGATTGAGTTAAGCATTGTTATCGCGCTCCCGCTTTGAGCACGAATGCTAAAAACTTATTTTCTTTTCTTATGTACGCAGAGTCCCGACTCGATGATCGGCCGCGGTATTTCTGTCGACGTTGAGACACGAGAAACATAATAGCACCAGCGCTCACCTCTGAGAATTTGCTTAGATTGGCAAGCACGCACGTTGGCGGCACTGTTGTAATACGCTTTCGAACCTTCAGAGCAGCGATCTCCGTCAGTCTTTGTACGTCATAGCTGATACGCGCCGCGAATTCACATTGTAAGGGCGGCACGGATTCTTTAGGCTACTAAGGGCTTGCTGGAAGTCAAGATGTTGGCATTCTATCGTAAGCGTGTTATTTACAACCATTCGCAACAACATCTTGCGACACGCGCTGGACAAATGTTGCGTACCTAATTGTAGGGCACGCGATACATTCGCAGTCGTCATCGCACAGCGTTAACACGCCTTCAGATACTTTTTAAAGAAACAGTTATCAAAAAATGAAAGAAAAGCTGCCGTCACTGAATTTGTATAACCATCCGAATAGAAATTCTATGCTGTATACGAAGTTACGCGGAGCTGGAAAGCCAAGGCGAACGCCTAAAGCGCACTGCCTTTCTATGCGTGCATTTACTCGGCGAAAGGTCGAGGAGGGGGCGTGAAAGAGTGGAGAAGCGAGGAGGAGTGAAGGCGGAGGAGAAGAGTGTCGCTACTTTACGAAGTTTAAGGGGTTTTACGGGAAACAGTTCAGCCCTCGTTTTTCTGCACGACGATTGGTATCCGTGCCGTTCCCTTTGGAAACGCGCGGATCTTGCGTTTTGCTTGTGTTTTTCTTTTTTTGTTGGCGCCATTTTTCTCGTTAGCTCGCGGCTGGCTTGGCGGAGCGAACGTTGTACGCTGTGTTTCCTGCTGTGTTGTGCTAGCGCTATGCCTTGCTGTAGCGCATATAACTGCGGCAAGAAGCCTGAAGATGGTTATGTAGTTTTTATGATGCCACAAGGAAAGCATGACAGCTTGCGCAAGAAGCAGTGGCTGCACACTATTGGCCAAAAGAACTTTGCTCCGACAAAGACTGTTGTTTGCGAGGTGAGGCGCCTTTCTTATTGCTCGTATCAACGCATCCCCGAATGTTTTATTTTTTTTTATTCTTCCGGCCTGCTTATCAGTGTTTTACTGCCGCAATTTGTACGTGCGAAGATATGGCCTCTCGGTCGCACTTTTCATGATTGTTCGGATCCGTTGCCTGTTTTACTGAAAATCGAAATGGCTTGTAGAGGAGTTGTTTAAGAGCGCACTCTTAAACAAATGCACACCCTATGGGTCGTATCTTGCCACACAACGATAATCGTCATCTGCCTTGCTTGCGTTTCCTTTCTTGAAAACGCTTCGCTCGCTACTTTCCTGTCGAGAATGTCATGCTGATAACGCGCATGCCGTTTGTGACTTGGAAGTACCGGGTTCGCAGCGTTAAAGAAAGGAAATGCGGACGAGACAGATGACGATTATTGTTGTGTGGCAAGATACGACCCAAAAGGTGTAATTTTGTTTAAAGGTGTGGTCCGAATGGCCATGGCAATGTCGAGGGCCCGCAGGACCAACGTCCGTTAAACCTGCGGGTTTTCGTATTTCTTATCACAGCCTCCCATGCAACTGTTCAGGGTTGGGATGCGTTGGTGTGAGGTCTGTGTCCAGGAGGCGGGTGCTGGCGCGCCAGCTCTACGTGAACTATAATTGTCATTAAAACAATTGCACTAATTGTCGCTTGACATCTTTATAGCCTGGTTGCAAACCAAGCTTTCCATGAACCCTAAATAAATGGTTATTGAAAAAATATCACAAGGTGTGGAAAAAGAAAAGCTACTAAAGTGTTTGTGTGCCGTAGACACAATAAATGTCCCTTTACAAGGAAAACATACATTGGTTGTAGCGTAAAAGATAAAACTTCTACATGATTAGGCTGCAAGAAACACTCATTGGCAGACCAGATATAAAAACGACCGGTTCTCATGTAATAGACGAGAAGAAGGGGAACCGGTGGGCCTGACTTTTGTTTGGCACAACAATATGAGGCCCAACAATAATGAAGGAGAGGAAAGAATCGGGGAAATTATTAGTAGTTTTATTGAAGGGCAAGGAATTACAAGCCGAAGGGAAATAAAGATGAGGAAAAAAACTACTTGCTGGCCGATGGGAGCCGAACACATGGCCTCCGCATTACGCGCGCGTTGCACTCCCGATTGTGCTGCTGCGTCGGCTGTTTACACGTGCACATTCTTGGGTATTTATGCATGTGAACAATATCTAAGCCATGAGGATGATTTATTGGCATTCCCTTCGAAACGGGGCGGTGACAGTCGCCTAGCCTGCTTGAGTTAATCAGGTATGCTATACATGCTTTTCATTCTTGCATCTCCTTAATCTTTTTTCTGTTCCTCAAAACTTCTCTATCTGCCTTGTACCGCCACCGATGATTGTAACAGATGCAGTCGTATTAATCACCTCCGTGCTTTTTTTCCACCAATACTCCAAACGACTCTTGCTTATCTCGTATGTTGACCCGTTGATGCTTCCGTCCACTTTAAATCCAGGTGCTTCTAGAAGGTGTACGTTACCTACGGGTCTCACTGGGTGAGTACCTATGCCTTCAATTAACATGTGCTGAGTGTTTTACCGATTTTTACTACAGCATGCACATGCCTTATTTTGTTGAGATTATTTTCTCCGGTGTATTTTTGTCCTTAGGAAACCAGCTCGAGCCTCGAATGGCAAGGCACTGCCCTTTGTGTTCCTCTCCTTTTTAATTATTCTACTTTCTAATTTATTTATTTCCATTCTTGTTAATCTCCATGATCTTTTTGGTCTTTTAAATCTCCATGGTCATGGTGTTAGCCAGTGCAAACAGCTCCAAGGAGTGTTAGCCAGCGCCACGCTTCCGCCGCGAAGGCGAAAACAAAGCTTGCAATACCGATTTTTATTTATGCATTGCTTCGAAGACTTTTGTCGTTGTTTTACTTCTTATAATTTGCAATAACTTGCTCAGCAGGCAGAGAACAGTAACCCGACTTTAACAGCCCGTTGTTGCGAAATATTTCGTTAGTTTTGACATTCGAGAGTACTGAATAGTTCATTTTCGAACACAAATAGAATATTACACACTAAATATTCGCATTCGAAACTTCGAATTTTTGCACACCCTTACTATTTAGTTGTATTTAATTGTACTGTCTTGCGTGACCATAACGAATATACTACTAAAAACTCAAGCAATCGTTTTTGTTCAATACATTTCATTTCAATAAAGTATAATGTATGATATTCTTTCTTATTCGATCTACGCTCGCATTGACAGTTCCAACCAGTCATATTGAAAGATGATTTAGAAGTACGGTGTTCAGGTTTTCAGCTATAGCTTATACTGCTTTTCTTGTATTGACATTACTCATCCTGGAGAGGGTTCTTTCAGTCGGGGCGTTAAAGGTGCGTTAATTGTGATACTACACGTCGGCCTAACGTTAACACATCTATTTTTGCCCAGAATGATGCAGCTGACTTCGGCTTTTTCGTCGTTGGCAACGTTAAGGAGGCAGCGTCCCCCCCTCCTCCATGGTTAAACTATGCCTCTATTAGGTAAGAAATGAGCATTATGCTTCATAAATATACATAGCTTCATTATGCGCTCCATAATAACAGAAACAATCACTGGAATTCACAAAAAGCCCTCCAGAAAACGGCAGTCCTTTCTGAAGTTCAATGAGAGCTGTCTCAAACTAGTAGCGAACTCAGAGGTCACTTGCACTTCAGCTTCAGCTTGTTGCCAGCTCAAGAGGAAGCTTTATCTCAGGAGCTATAGCTATCTAAATACATGGGAAGGGAGAAATTGCTTTGCTCACCATCCACCACAATCCACCACATAGAATTTATTTCGTGAGTTGCATTTGAAAAAAAAAAAGTGTTCAAATCTGGCGACTGTAAGGAGGAAATTTTTTATTATGGCCATCAATTTTTTGACGTGAAACGTCTTTAAAATCGGTCAGAAGGAGTCGCTTGCTAAAACCACATGCAACGAGAACATGTTATTATAGAATTATCGCTTATACACCATATTTGCACGATTCTACCGCTCCACCGATTGTAACGCGCCGTTATATTTCCGCCCATATATATATATATATATATATATATATATATATATATATATATATATATATATATATATATATATATATATATATATATATATATATAATGTAAATCGAAATTGGTGCCGATTGTACCGCGCACATCAATTAACGAAACCTGAGTCGATGCTTACCGCGTTGAAACGATATTATGGAACACACAACGGCAGACAGACAAGCACATAGCTGAATCTTAGCGGCCAGTGGCCATCACAGTCCGATGACACCTCCTTTCACTGCCGACCGACCATGGAAAGTCATGTTCAGTTAGATTTAATGCATTATAAATGCCACACTTGTGGAGGCTCGCGCAACCATCGTATTCCAGGGAATTCCCCGCACCGTGGGCCCACCTTGCGATGTCTCCGAGTGTCACTTTCTTCGGACGGCCCTTTCGATGGCAGAGTGGCTAGCTCCCTTGCATTGGGATTTTTATTTATTTATTTATTTATTTATTTATTTATTTATTTATTTATTTATTTATTTATTTATGATACCCTCAGGGCCAAAGACATTACAGACGGGAGTGGTGTTAATATACAAGCAAAACGTAAAAGAAAAATACAATATTCGCTCATAATACATTGTTAGCTATATTATTGGAAAAAAATACACAAAATATGAGCACAATAACATGAAAAACCAACATTACAATGACCCTGTTTATACATTGTTAGCTAGAAAATTTCGGTAGTGTTGGTTATCACTGCTAGATACAGCATCAGAAGGGAGGTGATTCCAGAACGACAGAAAACTGAGCTAGTTGGTAAAGATTCATTATGCAAAAAAGAAGTGAGGCGCGCAGACAGGACACAAGAACGCCGTGGACAACACGGTGTTCGTGTTGTCCACTTCTCTGCTCTTGTGTCCTGTCTGCACGCCTCACTTTTTTTTTTGCATAGCTGATTCCAATCGCGACTCGTCCTGGGCAAAAAGGAGTGAAAGAAATGCTTAATGTTGCAAATGTCAATTCCAACTTTGTGGCTGTGGTCGATGCGATGGGATCGGTAATGAGGCTGTAGAGATAAATTAGTAAGAATCGGTTTCATTTTGGATTTTGAGGGAAATTAGTTACGATTGTAACGCGCATGCAAATTCGAACGCACTTTTTATTAGAAAAGAGTGCGCGTTAGACTCATGAAAGTACGGTATATGCAGCTTTGGATTCAGTGGTGGATCAAGCCACTCGTTTCAGCGGGGGGAGGGGGGGGGGTCGTTTCTTTTTCGCGTTTTATGGAGTATACTGTTATCACAAGACTGCCACCATACCGTAAGTACTGTTAATTTTTGTTAGCAGTCATCTCACTCATTTATTCCAATCGGTTTTCCCTATCGTAAAGAATTCTGGCTATTAAAGCTTTACGGGCGACCACGCTTCAAATATAAGCAAAAATTACTGCACCAAGTCTCGAACTCACGAAGTTTGGTTCTCGACGTATTGTGGGCAAAACAAACACAATGACATTGTTAGAATGGGTGAGTACTCGTCTTGGTGCCTCAACAAATGCGATAATAAACTGATAATTACACTGGGTGGAATGCGAAATTATTACATAAGAGACACAGAGTGCTGCAGTTATGAAGATTATGTTATTTTGGCACTACAGAAAAGTTCATGCAATTTCAGGCAGATAATAATTATTCTACATTTACTGTAAGACATAATAATGACGCGGAAAGTTGATCGTACGTAGGAGAATATCAGTCTAAAACGTGAAGACGAAAGAGCCTGAGCACGACGGCATCGCTACCGCTTGTAGAATCATGCAGTGACAAAATAACATTAATCAAATCATGCCCGTCGAATGAAGACTAGTGCACTCGACAAAACCATGGTAAAATTTTTAGGCCAAGAAGTTGCAAACGCGAGATCAGTTCAAAGTCTCAAATTCGATGTACAGCGTGTAGCAGCGACATAATTATAGAACAATGATCCCACTTCAGCACTTGCTATTAAGGCTATATAAAATCAACATGATGGCAGCGCAAAGAGAAAATCTAAAAAAGAAAATTAAGATAGCGAATATGCATCTTGTTAGCTGCAGCTAGGCGAACGAAACGCACGCGTAAATAACGCTAGGTCACCCCACCCTCCACGTCATAACGATATGTACATCGAATTTGATCGAAATTTAAAGTGCACACGAAGATCGCGAAAACAATGCGAATAATCGTTGACATACGCCCAAAATATATTCATGCCTTTCCTCAAAACTGACAATCAGAGAGAGCATGCGAAAATACTTAGACAACGAAGCTTTAACGAACATATAAAAAATGTCAGTTCATGTACTAGACTGTGTGGAAACAATGCTGAAGCGAAACTCATGACCCGAGAACTAGAATGCCAGTTCGTTAGAATTAGGCAGTTCTATGAAAAAGTCCGCTTGAAGTGGCGAATATATAAAGCCAGCGTTACACCACCAAATGCAACGTCCGTTGTCCACGATTGCCCCTCGCGAAGCGATTGATAACTTTTCACCGTCAACAGTGCGTATGAAGCAAAGCCGTAGTAAGGCCGTAACAAGGCGGATCAGGAGGGTTTCACTCGTCTGTGATGGCAGCCATGTTTTTAAGCGTCGGAGTGTGGAGAAATACCTTTCGGCGCAGGCAACGCTGACAGGGAGAGTGGCCAATATTTGCAGAAGTGTCTTGGTCGAAGTGAAGATGTCGCCGTCGCACATGTAGAGCGATTCAACAGCCGTCCAAAGGATGTTCGTTCCTTCTTCGCTTTTGCCCTTCCAGTTTCGTGTCATAGCCGCACTTCGGCTTCAATAACATTTGCAGTTATCGGGGTATGCCTTCCAGTGAGTGAGCCATACCACTAGGCAATATCCGTTACCACTTCTGCCTCGTCATCTGTTGTGATGGTATGCAGCTGAGACGGCATAAAGACGAAAAGCCCGCAGACGTATACTCCAGAAGTATCTTCGTTAAACCTTGACTTGGGGTCTGCCAACACATTAACCAGTAGTGGGATGTATACCGACATCCTGTAGAAGCTCTCTGGATCGAGCACTGGAGTGTCAGACCTGTGAGTCTGTCTCATCGTCATACGAGGGAGCCGCAGCTCTGTTTCAAGCTCATCCACCAGCGCGACGGCTTGCTCGTAGAGAAGCGTGAATACCTCTTCGCAGTTTTTTACCTCTTGTCGTTGCACCCCGCTCTTTGACAATGCAAGGATTGTAAACAAGTATAATGGCAGACTGGTGAGGGAAATTGTTGAGGCTGGCAGATATGCTCACAATCAGCCACGTGTGTTACATCTCCCGTCTGTAGCGCTGACGGATAAAGAAATAAGTTATCTTACTAGGCGTTAGTTCTTATTTTTTGAACTTTTGCATGTGAATCTGTACGAGCCTTCTATCTACCTTTTAATTGTGCATGCGCGTCCCTTCGCTTCCTTGAAAACTTTTCACCCTTCTTCCGCTTCAACGATACATGATGCCCCAACTGGCCCAACAGTCAACGATTGGAAAATAAATCCCTTTATCGTGCATAGTTCGGCTTTACTGCACGTGTTTATTTCTTCTTTCTTGCTGTTTTGTAGTGGTACATGAAAGGTGGTCCCACATACTATATATATATATATATATATATATATATATATATATATATATATATATATATATATATATTTCGCCTTTCCCGTCTTCTTCCTCGTGATCGTCTACAAAGCGAACCAACTTGCCCAACAGCGCATTCTGCTAAAATGGTCCATTGAGCGAAAAAGCCGGCGTCTGTAGCAGCAAAACGGCACCTAAATTTCCATTGGCTGCGATGCCACGTCACGTGCGCGCCACGCAGCGCAAGGGGACACTTGCTACTGCGCTGGGGAGTCAGGTGTTGCGTGAGGGGAGAGGGCATCGCCGTGACGCCACGTCACCATCGCTCCCGGCAGCCTGTGTTAACCGCGCAAGCTCTCGCCTACGTTCTAACTTCGCCTCGGTAATCGCTATAAAGAAATTAATGTGTAAGAAAAGGAGAATAAATTCGAAAGAAAAACGTTGGCGGCAGTTGGTTTCGAACCTACGACCCCACGCTCAGAAGCCGAGTGTCTTATCTACTGGGCTAAATCAAGCCCCACCTAGTTAGCAGGCCTGTGCACTCTGCTTTATGACGTCATGCTGCTTGGACCGAAATTTCTATTTCCAAGCTCGGCGTGACGAAAGCGGTGACGTCAAAATCACCGCGGCTTGCTCGGGGGCGTCCCCATTAGATTCTATGGCAGTCGGGCAAGGTAGCATGACGTCACGGACCGAAGTGCACCGGCCTTGTGCTACCTTGGAGGCGTTGGCCAAGCGTCTCAGCGTGCTCGCTTTCCCGCGAAGAGTTCACAACTTGAAGGACCGTTCAGCGGCGTTCAATTAGACATTAACGCTTTCGCATTCACAACTCGTAAGATGTGCTTAGGTGTCCTCGGATATTTCTTCGAATTTTTCTACTGAAACAAACATTTTCAGAGAAATATTTGTGTCCCTTTGTTTGCGTAAACATTTGTTTACGTACATATATATGACGTATATATTTGCTAACAAAAACAATCGAAATATTTTACAGGTGGGTGAATACCAACTTTTTTGAATACGAATCGAATACGAATATAGTAAACTCACCTATACGTGAGTCGACTGCCATAAGCAATAAATGGCAGACTTCAAGCAAAAGGATAGGTTGTCGTGTAGGCTTCAGTCGCGAAACTTCAAACAAAGCTTGCATTATACCCGCTTTGTTTCTGCATTGCTTCGAAACCTTTTCCGGCTTTCAGTTCCGATAATTTGCGATACGTTTATTTTTTCTTTTTAGCACACGGAGAAGAGCAACCAGACTTTAACAGTTGGCTGCTGCGAAATATTCGGTTAGTTTCCAGATTCAAAAATACCGAATGGTTCATTTTCTAATACAGAGTAGAATATTCGATTCGTATTCAAAACTTCGAATATTCACCCACACGTAGTGTACAGCGTGTTTTCCGTAACTTTAGCCAAACTTAAAAAAATATGCAAATTCCACGTAGCTGGACCGAACCAAGGTAATGTTGTTTGTCGTCGCTTGGAGATACTCAGATTATTTCTTGCATTCCGCCTAATTACATTATTAGTCTTAATTTTCATTTTTTCGTTTCGTTTATTATACCCCTCAGGGCCAAGGGCATTACAGAGGGGGAGTGGTAAATACAAAAGAATGAAGAAGACAAGTACAGTTGGTTACGTGAGTGTTTAAATGGCACCTGTATATACAATATTAGCTAAGGCTTCACGGAACTGTTCATAATTAGTAAGGCCTACAACTTCAGCGGGAAGATGGTTCCAGTCACATGAGGTTCGTGGTAAGAATGATTGTGAGAAACTTTTAGTGTTGCAAGACAAAATGCCGACTTTGTACTGATGATCAATGCGACGGGATACATAAATTGGATGGGGGATGAGCTGATCTCGTAGAGTATGATGATGGTACAACTTATGGAAGAGAGCAATACGAGACACTTTTCTGCGAGATGCCAGCGATGGGAGGCAAAGATTAGAGTTCATGTTAGTTATACTCGCTATGTGGTTGTAATTAGCAAGAATAAAACGTACAGAGTTATTTTGAACCATCTCGAGGTCAGTGATTAGGTTTTAATGTGCAGGGTCCCATACCGGAGTCGCGTATTCGCGTTTGGGTCGTATTAAAGTTTTATATAACAAAAGTTTCAAATTAGCAGGTACGTTGAAAAAGTTGCGACGTAGGTAGCCAAGCATGCGGTTAGCGTTTTTAATTATGTTACGAGTATGAAGAGACCAGGTGAGGTTAGAAGTGATGTAAACACCAAGATATTTATATGAAGAAACTGATTCCAACGACATGTTGTCAATGTAGTTCGATGGTATGGTAGATGTTTTCCTAGACACACGCATGACTTTGCATTTGTTAATATTTAGCTCCATTAACCATTCATTGCACCAGTTCCCTACAGTGGTAAGGTCCGACTGAAGTATTTCAATATCGTTAGCATTGGCAATTTCTCTGAAAATGACGCAATCATCAGCGAACAGATGGTATGGGAGTTGATGCATAGTCCATCAATTAGCTTACTGACATGCACCGGATGGAGCAACAATTATGGAGGGCATGGTAACATAGTTAAAGTGCTATGTACTTGGAATATGTTCGCTAGATGTGGCTGTGGAATTTTCTGAAAATGTATGGTTCTCAATTATTATAATTAGCTGAAAAGTCTTAATGAGAAAATTGTAGAGCAACATGATAAACTCCCGATACAGCTTTCTGTTGCTCTATACGTGCTACATAAAGTTTTTCCGAGCGTGAAAGAAGCCCGCGAATATACGCAATATTACCACGCGACTGGCCGCTCGAGGTACTTGGTGTTTCGGTCTTACGGTCGCATTCCCATACCATGTGGTAGAGTGTGTTTGGCGTATGGCAGGATTCGCAGTCGAATTCGTAAAGTGTGGGGTAAATGAGATGGTATTTCGTGCCGTGTGGGAAAGTATTCATATTGTTTTAGTGAGGAACTAGACGAGAGATACCTGGCTTCCTCGTAGAAGGATTGATAAAGAAAAAAAAAGTGGTGGGGTGGAGGATGAGGCCCTAGTGGAGGGTATACTAAGCGAAGCACCCGTGACATTCGTGGTGCACACGTATGCGCTATCGGTTCCGGTGACGAGCGTTACGCGCACCACGAGGAAGCCGGGATATTAGAGCGACGGTGCGTTTGTTTCCACGCGAAGTGGGCTTCTCGGCCGGCCTATTTTAGACAGTGCGCGCTGCCGAGCGAGCAGAAAAGGTAACCGTTTCCGAAAGGGCCGGTCGGTCGGTCGCTCACGACGCGGACAATTGCGGCGAGGCAAATTGGCGCAGTCGTTCAGATTGTTGGCCGAAAGGTAGCGGCCTCGTGTCCAATACTTTGTTGTACAAAGGGCCTCCGTGGCGGGCGCACCCCTGCGCGACCTTCCGCGCCGCTGGCCTCCCTCGGAGAAGACGTGCGATAAATGAAGCGACGGGCGCTCGCGGAAGCGGCTCGTTCGAAACGTCATCGGGGCCGCACGTCCGCCCTCTATCTCTGGAAAGCGTGCCCGACACGCGCGCTGCCCGAGAAAGGCCGCAGAAACTGCCGAAAGTGACGCGCGCTGCCCAGAAGGCGTAGCTTTTTGCGGAGAGGGCGGCTCATTGTTGTCAGCGCGCGCGCGCCTGGCTGAAGGAAATGGGCCCTCTAATGGCAGTGAGCCCGCTATTTTGAGCTGCGCCATCTTGTGTTGAAGGTTTGATCCCGAATCGCCATAGCACGTCCCGGTCTGCGCAATGGAATGGCAAGGAGTGAAAGAGCACGCTAACGCCGGGTGGGATAAGTGACGACCTCTGACATAAACAGTGTTTTCAGGTACTTGTGAGCATAACGGTCGTCGCCCGTGTTTTCATCCGTCGAAATCGATGGAATTCAGTCGAAACATTGTCACACACACACACACACACACACACACACACACACACACACACACACACACACACACACACACACACACACACACACACACACACACACACACACACACACACACACACACGCACACACACACACACACACACACACACACACACACACACACGCACGCACACGCACACGCGCGCGCGCACACACACACGCGCACACACACACACGCACGCACGCACGACCGTGCTGCCGAAAGCTGAGTTCAATGAGCACTCGACGAGGCAAGACGGGAGAGCAGGCCAACTTGGCATATTTCGGCAACACGGTCATTGTACGCTGATTGGCTCGCTGTTCGTAATACCACGTTACGACCGCCGCATACGCTTTCGGTGACGTGAATCGCAACCTTTTTCACGTCCAAGCTACACTTGACGCGCGTTTTGAACGGGTTGCATAAAAGGGGCTGTAATTAATTATTTATGGCGCTCTTCAGCAACTGAGGCTTCGTACCCTAGTTATGGAGTCGGCAGCTACCTAAAAAGAAAAACAAAACAAAACAAAAGCGCAACACATTTTCGCGTCAGTACTGCTTGAAATGTTACATCCGCGGTAACCCAGACAACCGATCACAGCATCAAACCCTCCGGACGGCATAAAGAAAGAATCGCTTTAATAACATCATGAATAATCAATCAATCAGTCAATTTGTGGATCACATGATCAGCACACCCACAGCTTGCTTGACGCGATTGGTTGATCAATTAGCGCTATTGCTGGAGATTAATTATCGATTGCGCTTTTCAGAAGGGTGTGTCGAATAGAGTTTGCTTTTTAGCTTTTCTCTTCTTTTTCTCTTTTTCAGTCTTGATGCCAACGGCTTTGGGCGGAAGAAGGAGGCGCAGGGGATTGTCGGATGTTATCCCATACTTCCTTCTTTAGCACGCGACCTTCTGTCAAGCACCTTGCCCGCCAGCTCCCGCGCTGCTCTTGCTGCCGTTCGCGGCCTCCTCTTTTCTTCTCCGGCGGCTAAGTGCTCCAAAACCAGGAAGAGCAAGGCATAGCTCGTTCATTCTTCACGTAACAAAATAGGAGAAAACAAAGTGAAATACAGCCTTCTGATGTAGCACATTGGAACCAGGATAAAAGCCTCTAACGCTGACGCTCTTTCCAAGCTACACACCCCAAATACCGGCATAATTATGGCCTACCATGTTAGAAGCATTTCGGTAGCTATGGAAGAAATGGCACAGAAGGACGGAAAGTTTCTTGTGCCAAGAGGCAAGTCGTTGAAGAATGCCCCATATTTATCCTAACAGCCGTCAATCTGGAGGACAGGACGGATATTTGAAGATGTACCTGAAGCTTATCCAGTGCTTTACCGGAAGAATTAGTAAAACATTACTGATGACTCAACTTTAGGCGGTGTGTACAGGTTTAAAGATAAAAGTTTATTTATGTATTTATTTTTGGCAACCGTGGTTTTCAAGCTTTCGATCGCAACTGTACTGAAAGATTACGTCCACAGAATACAGTGGCTTTGGAGAAGCGCAATGCAGCACAAAAGGACACCTTTCCTGGATGGTTGGTGTACAGCTTATAACGGATGGTTGGTGTACAGCTTATAAAGTGGCGAAGCGAAGGAAGATAACGGACGAAGCAGTAGTGGCTAATGATGCAAATTAGTCAATAACTCACCTCCTTACACCTTTAAGGCTGTGAGGATGTGAGTTATACACAGAAAGCATCCTTAAGGGTGTAAATAGTTTTACAGTGTAGATGTTACCAAGAACGGAATGAGAATCAATTTTATACGTTTAGGTTTCGCATCACATCGATTGTTGCAGTGTGCACGTCCAACTACGCTTTGAACGTAAGTGTCAAACGATATCAAATTCAGACACCTTGAAATACACCATGCTTTGTTATTTTTTAACTATAGAACGCACTTTTTAATAATAGCCTATGAAAGCGCAATTAAGCCTGTTCAGCTGGATTATATGAAGATGCGGATATTACTAAGACGCCAAATCACAAGGCACAGGTAGGTAATTAAAATATTCGCTAATTAACATTCTTAAATTATTTACTTCATGTTGCGTTTTGAAATCGCGAAATTGAGCAGCAGTGAAATCATGTCTGCTTAGCAGAAATCCCAAACCTTGCGCCACTTGTGTAATATCTATCTCCAAAATATCTAAAATGTCTGTCCTTTCAAGTTTTTGGCCCTTCACCAATAATGCAGAGAGATTGACGTCGCTGACGATTTCTGCAGGAGGATTGCTGGCGAAACTAGATCCGCTGGAACGTCGGCGCTCTACCGCTCACCGATTTCACACGAACCCCCCATGGACAGCCCTTCACCATGGACGAACTCGAAGCTGCACTTCCCTTGTGCAAGCGTTCATCATCACCAGGACCCAACGGTATAACCTACCGTGCCCCACGTAATCTGAGCGAAGAGGCTCGGAAAATGCTCCTGCTCTTGTTCAACAACTCCTGGCAGACAAGTATGGTTCTAGGAATGGAGACCAGTCGCCCAATTACACTGCTCAAGCCTGGCAAGTCGCCTGTAGATGTTGCATCATACCGACAAATTGCGCTTGCCAGTTGCATCGGAAAACTAATAGGATGGTTCTAGGAGGGCTAGAATGGTACCTCAAACATTACCAACTATATACAGATGCAATGACCAGTTTTAGGCATGGCCGTTCTTTCATAGACAGCGTTATCGACTTGGTGACGTACATTGAACACCAGAAGTCCTGTAAAAGATTACCTGCTGCCCTGTTTCTGGATGTTAAAGGAGCATACGATAACGTAACGCACGAAGCGATCTGCAACACGTTAGTGACAGCAGGATTTGGCGGCAAGATCTATTTCTGGATTAGTAGCTATCTACATAAGAGATCCTTTTTCATACTTACCGAGGATGGCCCAATCTCTCAGTATTACAGTAACCGTGGGGTGTCTCAGGCGGAGTATTGATCCTAACGCTCTTCAATATGACACTCATTAGACTCGCCCAAATCCTTCCATGCACCGTTAGGCTCTCCATCTATGCCGAAGAGATTTGTATTTGGACGTCGGATGTGACGCGACTGCAGCTTGGCCCGCGGCATCAGAAGGCAGCCACTTTAACACCATCCTACCTTCGAGAACAATGACTTAAAATATCACGTGAGAAGTGTGCAGTGATGCAATTTACCAGGAAATCAATGTCTCCATACGTGATATCTGTCGACGGACAACTGATCGCGTACAGCACAAGTCCCAGATTTTTGGGGGTGGTCATTGACAGAAATCTATCCTGGACCCCTCATGTGAATTAGGTGAGAAAACGTCTGACGGGAATTTGCCATACGTTTAAGTTCCTAGCAGGAAAGACCTGGCGAGTGTCAATTCAATCTATACAGCAACTGTACAGTGTCCTCTTTATTGGGCTCCTGCGGTACAGCCTACCGGTAATCTCCAACACCTGCAGAACTAAAATGAATACAATCCAAGACATCTAAGCCCCAGCCCTCAAGATATGCCTTGGTCTACCGCGGAGTGCGTCAATGACTGAAGTTGTTGCAGTCGCTAAAGATTACACTATTAGAACGCACATTACCATTGAAACAATGCCTGTGCACATAAGACACTTCGCCCGGACCCCTACTCACCACCTGGCAAGTCTCCGAATAGATGGGCCCCACACGACATTCAGTGCAACTGCATTCGCGCACTGTGCCTCTCTGAGATCAGGTTACGCACCTGCGTCAAGACCTTCGATTAATCCATAGTGTGTGGAATTGATGTCCATTGAGGTGGATCCTATACCGCACTAACCTATGATCACTACACTTTATCCTATCTAACACTTCTACATCCTCCACTATGCTGGGATCGGCAGAAAGTATGGTCTATTTCATTTCTTGTTTCACCATTAGGGCTTTTCCAGGTCCACTTTCTGTTGCTACGCTTTCTGAAGAAGATGTTCATTATTCGCAGCCTATTCCTTTCCATGAATTCTACCAGCATCTCTCCTCTAGCGTTCATAGAATCGATGGTGTGGTGGTGGTGGTGGTGGTGGTGGTGTTGCAGCAGGCGAGGTTAGCCTGGCATACATAGCCGGCAATTGTTTCACCTGAGCCTCCTATGAGTGTCACTGTATGTGTCACCAGGTGCCGAAGAGCCCCGTGTCTCGCATGAAGGAAATCAGCAGTCGTTGCGCACTCTTCCTGAATGCCGCAGGCCCTCCGGGGGAAACGACGTCTTCAAAAGTCCTGGGCGAAATACCAATCTTTTGCAGGCTGTCAACCATCGCTTTTCTTTCTGTGTCGAACTGCGGTCATATCCAAATGAAATGTTCGATGTCGGCCATATGAATGTTCGATGTCGGCCATAACCCGATCGTTCGAACGCGCCACCGTTCGAACGATCGTTAAAGATGAATGCTGAAATAAAGGAATGGAATGGACCATACACTCGAACGATTATAATAATAATAATATTTGGGGTTTTACGTGCCAAAACCACTTTCTGATTATGAGGCACGCCGTAGTGGAGGACTCCGGAAATTTTGACCACCTGGGGTCCTTTAACGTGCACCTAAATCTAAGCACACGGGTGTTTTCGCATTTCGCCCCCATCGAAATGCGGCCGCCGTGGCCGGGATTCGATCCCGCGACCTCGTGCTCAGCAGCCCAACACCATAGCCACTAAGCAACCACGGCGGGTACTCGAACGATTAGGTGTTGGTGTTCATCATGGGGGCAAACATATTCGTTCGCTATCCGGTCGCAGTGAGTCTGACGTCCTCGATTTGTCTCGCGCCCACCGGCATGTTCTATGGGCTAGCATTCGGCTAGCAGACGTTAGTGCATGAAAGGGGCAATAAATACCCTTTTGATTGCGCTACTGTGTTCTCGTTCCTTTCCTTTGTCCCAAGAGCAAGTGTGAGACCTCACATCTGGTGCCCAACGTGGGGCTCCTTGGGGCAGAGGACGATAGTTTTGACAGTTTTGATCGGTTCGAGACAACCTTTGTTTGAACCAAAGCGTAGGCCGAGCGTGGATATTGAGCGCTAGCGTCGGCAGCGTGCCTTATTGAGCGAGACGACGGTTGCTGTAGCATGTTTTAACTTTTATGTCCTAAGCATTTTCGCAAGTGTTTTTGAAGAACATTCGTCGGTACGAGAGCCACGTGGTCTGCATCCTGGGAAAGCGAGGCTTAGCACACGCGGAGCATTGCCAAGCCTGAAGCGAGTGAGCCTGAAGCGAGCCTTGTGGTCCTAGTGTCTTATGTAAACAGCTTCTGTCTTTTTGACTCTGGAAATCGGCTCTGGGAGCAGGGTGGCCGCGGGTGCCGCTACGGGCTGTCTGGTATTGCGGTCTGGCGCCCGGCGCTTCGACACCATCTAAGACGATGGGCGCCGTGAGCTTGGATGCTGTGTGCACCGAGCGGGATAAGACCGCCTCACAGAGCTGACGTTTCTTTGCGGTGCCTATTTTGCGCTCATTTTGGGTGTTGTTTTAGAATGTCGGCTGTTGTCAGGGTGGCGATTGATTAGGCCTAAGGCTTTAAGAAGCTGCCTGTCGCACGTGGAGGGACACAACCTGATGGACCGTGGCATTGAGGTGTCGCATTTTGCTTCCCTCATCATAGTTAGCCTCGCACGAATTGAAGTTACTCGTTCGACTCAAGGAAGCGAGCTTTAACCACGTGAACTTAGCATCTGAGTAGCCACCTGATCTTTCGCTAGCCAAATTGAACATCGTACCACGTGGGCGATGTGCGTGCAGAATGGCCCTCTCCTTGCGCTACTTCAGTGCTCGTCGAGTGCGTTGAGTACACAGCGTGAGCGGAGTCATCCTTGGTTTGCTGACACCGGCACATTGTCTGCTCGTCTGCCTGGATTACGATCGAGCCACTCCATTGCCTGTGGCCAATGCCTGTGGCCAATTTGGCGCAGCGACTTCAGCAGCCGTCTATGTCCGGCTCGCAACCCTCGGTGGCTGGGAAAAGAGCCGGCTGTCACCAACATCTACTATGGCTCTCGTCATCAGGGCGCGTCGGCGCAAGCGACGCTTGCTCGTGCCGACTGGTACGCCGCTGTTACCGGGATCCTGACCTGGAGTGATGGCTAGTCTGCAGAGCTACTGCTGTGACCAACGGACGCCAGCGTTGTACCCCGGAGACATTGTCGGCTTGCATGTTATGGACAGTGCGTGGACTTTTTCTCGGCGCGGTCTCTACCGCATGTGCTGCCTATTGTTCACCAAGCACAGGCTGATGTTAGACGGCGTGACACGTTTCGTCGCAGTACATAGTAAATTTAAGGTTAGGGGGATGTGGGGACACTTGACTCTCACGCGTCCCCTGATGTTGTTTTCCCCGCAAGGCTCTCGCGTCGCCTGTAATCCAGCTTCTCCGCGTAGCTAAGCGCCGAAGGCGGTCGGTGTGGTTGCAGCATATTACGAGAGACGGCGCGAGTGTTGCGCTGCTAACGCCACCTAATGGAGGGGTTACTGAGGCGCAAAAGGGAGGAGGTTTTTCTTTTTTTTTTACGGCTTTTTGTCGGAGAGCTGCGTGGACGTTTCGCGCGCTCGCCCATCGTTCGCGTGACCGTAGACGCGAATATTGGTGTTCAACAGAAAGCAACAGAAAGCTGAATCGGCAATTTTTCATGACGCTCGACAATTTTATCATTGACACTTTTCATCCAATTATAATATTTGAGAATTTGATTAATTAATTAAGACTAACTATCTAGTTAAGCTGAACGAAAAAAATGGTTTGAGCATCTCCAAGCGGCGGCAAACAACATTATCTTCGTTCTGTCCAGCTACGTGGCATTTGTATATATTTAACTTGGGCTAAAGTAGCTGGGACTCCCTTTATATACACCATGTATACTGTGTCACGGACCTAAGATTATATAACATTTATTCGCCAAAGCTTGCGTTCAACTCCCTTCATATACGCGCTTTTCTACACGGAAAAATCAATTGATTTCACGTAGAGTGTAGTAACTAAAGGCCTAGGACATCATCAGTGAAGAGGGTGCTCTTAGACGCTTAACTTTGTCGACATCCACGTGGGGAACAACCAGGACGTGCGAACGACCGGTCACTGTTGGAGGGAACACGCGAACTCACCTTTGCAGGAGGCGACTTTCGTTAGGCGGTCACTCTCTATGCGTCTGAGCAGCGGGTCTAGACTTCGACACCCGCACATGGAGAGCCCCGAAGTGTGCAGCCGGATCTCACTGTGCATGTATGCCTCTTTCTAGAGCTACCTCTCACTGATGGCATTTCATTGCTTCATATGGGGATGGTCTTGCCAACTTCTAAAGAGAGCGTAAGCATAGTCATTTGAAGGAAGAGCTCTCAACTTAAACTGCACCTTCGAAGCCACTCCGATATGACGCACAGTTAAAAGGCGCAGCCTTGCAATAAACCTTCGCTATATAGTCATCGCGGAAAAAAGAAGCCGAAGGGGCGTTACTTGTTCGCGCAGGTTGCGTGTTTTATGCACACCTGAACGTTCACTCTAACGGTCGTAGATTACGCGGCGAATGCGAAAAGTCGAGCCTGGCAGAAGCCTAGGCGCAGAAGCCGCCACGCTTACTACGTGGCGCTGTCAACTGCCGATAGTGATTTGGCACGACACAGAAATTCGCTTTAGTATCGATGAGCGCAGGGGTAACACGGCGCTCCAAGTATATCAGGGCCAGAAAGAGCGATGGTTATTGCAGCGTGTTGCTGTTGGGGGTCGTTTCGCCTGGTTTATATGACTATCACCTTTTATCAATTAAGGAGGAAAAGAGGGAGAGAGTGAGTACTGATTGCACATGGGATGATGCACAGGGATACTATAAGGGGGTCTCCTAAACCGGTGCACTTCAAGTAGTGTGCTAGCGCACGAATCGCTTTTTTGCGCCAGGGACGGGTGTAGCCACAGTCCGAGTATTTTCCTCTTTCTATTCTCCCTTTCCCTTACTCCCAGTGTAGGCTAGCAAATCGGGCGCTCGTGTGGTTGACTTCCCTGCCTTTCCTCTCCTTACACTCTCTCTCTTATCAATTAACTATATAGTTAATTAGTTACCTTTGTTTGCTGTTAACCCTCGGGCTACTGACATTTCCGTTGCGAAGCTACAGACCGCTGAAGTAAACGCACAGCAGCGGCTTGCACTGCAAGGAAAGGGGCGCGTATTCACAAAAATCATTTGCGCCAGAATTGTTTGCACGAGAACATTGCAGCCAATTCTGTTACTGGACATATTATTAGCGAAGGCGGCTCGTTAATAACAATGAGCACTTGCCAACGAAGAGTGTCAGGCATAATTCACAAATCCTGTCGTTTGTAAGTGCTCTTTGTCATTTGCCGTATGCCTTAGCTAATAAAATGTCCAACATTGGAATTGGCTGGTATTTGCTTTTACGAACAATTATAGCGTAATAGATTTTTATGAATTCGGCCGAGGGTGTGCGTGTGTACGTGCGTATTCGTACAGTTCTGTGCTGCTTTCCAGAGAGAGAGAGAGAGAGAGAAATTAATGGGTAAGGGTCAACCAGTAGAGATGCTTCTGGTTTGCCATCCTACCTTGAGGGGAGGGATTAAGGGAGAATCAGGGGAGAAAGAAAGCAAACGCGTGAAAAAGAAAATGGAAGGGGGGGGGGGAGGACGCCGGAGTGTCAATCCCTCTCGATGTTACTCAAGCATATGAACTTTAATAGCGCGTTGACCGACTTCTGAGCCCGTATGCTCGGTCTGAGCTGCGCGTCGCCCACTTTATCAACCTGGTCTGCCGGCCACGAATGGTAGATGATAAGAAAGAAATGAAATCAAATGAAATGAATCGCTACATTATATACCGGCCTTTATATTCGGAATGGTTTCAGATTTTTAAAAAGTGTTTCTGTATGCCTACTCGCGCGCAAAGCTGTGCAGTCGTTAAATGCGCTCCATTCCCTCTCTTATTCTATCTCTGCATGACATTCTCGCGGTATACACTCGGCAGCATATTATGTTTCCAAAAGTGGGACGACTTGATTTTGTCGAACTCGATGCAGTGACAGAGGTTCACAGCTTTGCATCTTAGCCTAATAGGTGCGGTCTAAGACGGATGCGCAGATTTTCTTGCTCAGATGTCTTCTTCCAACTGTGGAGTCTGAAACCGTCTCAAACGTTTCAGATATCAAATATTGGTTTACATTCACCACAATCCTTTGTTCTAGAACAGATCCAGTGTGATAACTTTAATCACATGCTCATCGTATCACATTTCAACAATGTGGGGTTCAACGTGGCGAAGCGATTCACTGAGTCGCTTGCGACAGGACACGGATTTTATGCATGATCCTTTCCATCTTGAGCAGATTCGCCGCCTGTTACTCCTGCGGTTACGGGGAAACTATTGGTTTTCTCTAGCTCTCCTCTAGCTCTCCTCTCCCCCCTTTTATGACTGTCATTTTCTTCTGGTTAACCTTTCTGCATTTCTCCTTTCTTCTCTCTTTCTCTCTCTCTCTCCTCACCATCTTTAGTTGGTTTGATGATATACCATTCATGGAGGAAAAGGTCTGAAAACATGAAGTTGCTTGATGCACAAAGGCAGATGGGAGTTGATGCCGGCATATCTCCTAATAAATTATCTCATAATAAATCATGTCATTTTACTCGGAGAGGACGCAAGTGCTGCTGAAGATGTACTGAGAGCCGTTGCGCTGCTGGCAGGATCAAACGTACAATAAAATCTGGATCTACAGTTTGAGATGGAAAGTTTGTTTGCGAAAAGAAGGGTGTAAGATTGGGATTGTTGGTGAAACAACCTTTAAAGTTCGATTAACAGCGCAAGGGCACCAGAGGGGACAGAAGAGAGAACAGAGCACTGACTTCTAACAGTTTATTTTCTTTTCAGAAAGCACCACTAGTTATATAGTAACACACTAGCACACCACCTTGTGCTAGTCACACATTATGTATCACACAACTAGTGAATTTTGTGTGGTTTTGTCGCGACCTTCGGCGCATGGTTGGTGTACTAGTGTGGGGCTCTACAACTAACGATGCTTTCTGAAAAGTAAACAAACTGTTGGAAATCAGCGCTCTGTTCTCTCTTCTGTCCACTGTGGTGTCCTTGCGCTGTTAATCAAACTTTAAAGCTTGTTCGCGATATATCCGCGGGAATTTAGATACATGTATAGCACCGGCAACCAAAAAAGCAGAAATTGCCTGAAACTGTAAAGTTTAAGCCACACAGTAGACCAGTACTTGACCTTTGTTTTATAGACACCTGCATGAATTAAGACCGAGACCGACGCTTGTATACTACGGGTGTGCGAATAGTGATTTTTGAGACCGAATCGAATATGAATCGAATAGTGCCAGACGCGAATCAAATCGAATACTTAATGAACAACCAGTATCACAATTAATATAAAACGTTGTTGGCATCCCAGTATTCTTAACGTTAGCAAATTTCTGTCATAACATAGTACGTTATGAAGCGTTGTTTGTTAAAAACACACATGGAAACACACAGCATTAGAATCAGACAAGTAGTTTCTTCGCATTCACAGGGCTCGTCAGAGAGTGCGTATGATCACTGTGCAGCCTGCAAAATATGGCTATACCTAAGTGACGTGCCTGCCCCCCTACGCGAGTTGTCTTGTTTTATGTCTAGACTACGCCCGCGGGGGTGAAGCATTTACAGTACTTTTGCTCCAATTTTATGTTTATTTGGGTGCAGTTGACGTTTTGAAATATACGAAAAACATTCGAAAAATGTTCGCATTTACGAATATTGACTATTCGATTTGAAGACCGAATCGAAGAGGACACTATTCAGTTCGTTATTCGAAAGTTTCGAATGTTCGCACACGCCTATTAAATACTCTTTGAAGAAATAGAGATACAGACAGAAATGGAGAAATACCATTTGAAACATGTACTACGGTTAAATAAGTGTGGTTGGTGCAACGTTCGCTTTATGTAATTATGGTAATGATTTCAAATATTGTCAACGCTGTCGGTAATGCGGAATAACCATATATCGTGTTGTAGAATTTGACCTTTTCAGAGGCACTCTTGATATGAATAAAAATTAAATTTCACCTATCTAAACCTTCATGAAGAGTGTCTTCCCTCAGAAAATCGACTTCTGAGGGCAGCTAACACACTGCTGAAGCGATGACGGCATCAGCTGCGGTAATGTGATATTATTCCGTGTTTTGGGGTTGTTATACTCTATGCTAGGTGTGGCGCCCGGTGTAGCTTGAAATATGCGGGACTCTTCCGGTCATGACCCCGTGTAGTGGGTGAGAAGGTAGTGCTTAATACAAACCTGGAAAGGCATTTTCAAGGCCTGTTCGTCCCGGCGGTGTGGCTTGCGTTGGCAGCAGCTAGGGTATCCGGTCGATTGTGTGCAAATCGGCCGGTATACAGAATGGGGGGCGATCGCGTGCCGGCGCAGCCAGAACAGCTCTACGACGATGACAGGCGCTCCTATACAGATGCTGCACCACTGCTGCACCGTGCACGGCCCGTGCAGAAGGACCGTGGCCACAATGCCGTCGGCGTTGACCTTTGCCACCCCCTTTGCTTCCTGCATCGAGAGCGACGAGCGTTTCAGGTTTTCTTCATGAGTGTTTCCAGAGGGCGGCCAAGTACTGTGGCCAGAAGGGAGTACGCGATTCAAGCCATCGAGCAGCGACTGAAGCTGCATACTATTGTGATGCTTCCAAGAAAAAGAAATTGAAGTGATACAAGCACAGGTTTTTTTTTCTCGCAGTAAATATAAATTATAACGATAACCATTATAAAGTATTCTCTTTTATTTTATGCGAACTTTCGTTTTTTTTAGGCACGCACGCACGCATTTGTAATCACCATAAACGACAATAAGAGATATTGCGCCCTGAATGCTCTAAAAAGAAAAGAAAGAATGGTAGGCGACCTAATCTTTCACTTAAGTGTCTTATACTCGCGGACAACTTTCTGTGGCTATGAAGGGAAGCTACGTGGGCGGAGCTTCTCCAAATGTGTTACCGCGACAAGTAGTCTGCAAGCGTTTGACAGTGCTTTTGGTTGCTCGTAACAGATGCTGAATCGGCGCAGCTTCCACGTGCGATGCTTTCCCGTTTGCTTAGACGCGGACGGGAAAAGTCACAAAATGGGTAACCTTTTACATCCAGAGGTGTGTTTTGTCTTATTTAACTGTTGCTAATAAGATGCTTATATACGTGCATACCAAGAGAAAAGAGCTTATAAGCTTTGCCACTTTACAACGTCCACAACGGCATAACTTTACGCAATACTTTCTGCTTTACTTTACGCATGTCAGCAGTCAGAACCACTTTGCTTGGTAATTCTGAGTGATTTACAAGCCTCATTGCTGTGCTTAAATGAAATTTGCATAAGAAAAGTAAACAGCACATTGACATACGAAATGCAGAAGACATACGCCATAGCGAAAGATCTACAACACGACATAACTTTCCAGTGAATTCCAAGTCACTGTGAAATCACAAATCATAGGAAATGTCACAGCTGATCACATGGCACGTGCAGCACATCAAGAGAATCAATTATCACTACTTCCTCTTGTGGCGAGTGATGCGCGATGTCTGTTGAATAAACTATGCGGTAGGTTGTCCGAGGAAGCTTGGTTCGTAAATGATGCGCAGAACTCTCAATTATATGATTCAAATCCTGGAATATAATTCAATATTCCGTTTAAAATTAGTCGATCTGTTCAAACAACAGTTTATAGGCTTCGTCTAGGCACTGCCTATACCGAAAGCTTTTTGTATAGGATATGAAAAACTAACAGTGCTACATGCTCAGTAAAGAGGTTGAAGAAAACATAGAACACCTTCTTCTACACTGTAAAAATCATGATGCTCCCTCAGCAACCTTTCGGAAAAACTACATTGCTTGGATAGACGGCCACTATCCTTAGGAAAGATTTTAGGTCCATGATCATCAGAAAAACTTGAAAACGTCGCTGCGCGCGCCTTAGTACAGTTTTTGGAGGAATCAAAAATATCACAAAGATACTAAGTCATACAACAGTTATTACTCGCTTTGTTGTTTTTAACAGGCACCCTTAATTACATGTTCATTGTGTCTTCGTGTTCATGTAGCATTTGTATTTGTTGTATTTAGAGTGCAGCATTGAAGTGCCCAACATTTTCTGCCTGAAAATCTTGGTTTTGTGAACACTTATGCTGTGTGAACTCATGTGTTGCGTGTGAACACTTCGGTTTTGTGAGTATTTATGCTATGTGAACTCTTCTGTTGCGCGAAGATTCGTTTACATTGCAGTACTGAGACTTAGTACGTAAATGTTCGTTCATGTGTTTATTAGTCCAGTTTTGTGATCGTTGACACCTTTCCGACGATAACTGTCATGTAAGAGAAGAGGAGTAGCCGGCGCCACACATAGGCGCCAACCTCTCCTTAAATAAATTTGATAAAAAAAAGGTGTTTATGTTCTCGCTTCCCCACCTTAAACTAACGTGAATGAAAACGCGAGACTCTTTTCAGAAGCGATCTCGCTTGTGCGCGCTTTGCCTCCGTAGCTTTCCCCTCATAGCCACAGAAAGTTGTCTTCGAGTGTAGTGGCACTCGCACCTCGGCGTTGGTGTTCTTTAGGTTAACTTTAGGCGAACGCAACGCAGGAACCGAATTCGAGGCAACTGTTTTCCGTTAATTAGCCGGTTAAATGTCATGCCAACTTCTTATGTGTGACGTCATTAGTGACGTCATTACTTCCGCTTTCTACTTCTAGGTTTCCAGGAATTTCGCCAAAGTCGTTCTCAGGTGGCGGGTCTCTAAAGTCTACAATTCTGTGCTTTGGTGTGCGGTAATCAGTGATTCCTAATTAATTCTAATTACTTCAGACACTGCAGTAGCTCAGCTTGTAATTAAACTTATGCTCTGGTATCATGTCTATAACGAAACCCATCAGTTTTGTACTGTACTATTTTTTTTCTATTTTTTTCTGATTTATTTTGAATTTACTCCCCGGTCGTCTCAGACTAAACCGGAAGTGCTCTGCGCAAGAAACATGAGTGTCGCTCGTGTCACTAACACACGCTTGGCGCGCGTACATGAAAGGCTAGTACCTGTTAGAAAAGAGTGTAGCTGCTGTACAAATGTTTGAACCGTCGGCACACTTTGCCGCATGCGGCGTCAAAAGCAGTTTTCCTGCAAACGGTGGCGGGGTGATGGTGCAACAAGGCTGCAGCGATATGAGTGAATGTAATTTTTCCCGTGCTTGTGTGGGCGACGTGTCTGCGACGCACTATGGTAGAAATGTGTGCCGGCAAGCGATGCAACTTATACGTTTCTGCGAAATATGGATTATTACCAGCTGAATCGCTCCAGTGCGCATCTATACATAGTATTCGTTTACGCTGCGTAATGCAAAGCGCTTACACGAGTCAGCAAGCTGCAGCATACTAGGACCTGGCTAAGAGCTTAGTACGCCCGCAATCTTTGCACGAAGGTGGTGTTGAAATTTCATTGACAGGGGAACCTGGCCACAAGTTCGGGCCGTCATAGCTGGTATGTGAGAGCGAACGGCACTGGGGAGAGGCATGCGCTGATCGTTCAAAATTCGTCAGGACCTGACCATTTTGTAGCCCCCATTGACCGTCGCAAGCCGACTGGCCAATGACAAAGAGCTTTTACGAAACAAGCACTTTGTGAATTCTGCGCCACATTTTCATTCGAGAGTCCGACTTGAGGCAACCGAACTATTTGCTTTCTTTGCGAAAGTTGTGGTCCACCTTAATCACAGCGATCCCTGGCGATTTTTCAATCCCTAATTCTTAATGGATCGTTTGCCAAAGTCGTGGATAAATATTGCACATGGTTCCCATAATTGACAGTTTTAGCGTTAAACTGGCCGCAAGTAATCGTTTTATAGAACTGTGTGCAGCTGGGTCGTCACAAAAACATCGAGGGCCTGTATTCGATAAACTTTTATCGTGTAAGTGCAGTTCACGATCGGTTATCGCAGGGGTTGTGCTCTTGTTATCATGACGATCGCTATCATGACTGGCAGGCGCTCAAACACTGGCCAATGAGAAAACGTTCTCACGTATCGGAAGTTTTGTGAATATGTCCGGCCTGCACGATAAGCGACACATGCGTCCATTTGCAATGTAGAAAGAGAAATAATGAACAATGTTCTTCTCCCGTTTTCGATTGAGTGAAGCTGACAGTATTTCAAAAGAAACACACAACTTCCTTGCACCGTCAGAGCTCAGCATCAATTCGCTGTCTGTTGCATTTAACCAATTTTTTTTTTGAGCTTGTAACATAGCTAACCTAATTAACTTACTACACGATGCGCTTGTCATGTAAAATCTCAATACGAATTTCAGTAAATCCTGATCAACGAGTAGAAGCTCAAAGTGGCCTGATTTGTGAAGGCGGAATCAAGTTTTGTAGAGGAAACCGGGCTTTTGCGAAGTTTCTTGCTGGTTTGTACAATTTTTTAAACCCTGTGATGCCCGACCACAGTTCTACATAAAGTAAAACTGGAACAAATTATTCACTTCCATTTCTGGCCATGGAGATTACGTTTGTAGAAAAAGAAGCACGTACTTGTGTCAAAACACAATTAGCACTGTAATTAATTAATTAGTAATTAGTTTGTTGACCTATTAAGCGCTCGAACATCACTCCAGCATATAAAAACGCAACTGTGAAGGTTGCGCCAAGTTTTCCACGTAAAATCAGCATTACGAGTGCATCAAACTCAGCGTGGGATATATGATAGGCTGGGCGTTATATTCGACGGTGAAAAATCGAACTAGCATGAAAAGCAGAATTTTGTAGGTTGCGCATAGCGCCGTGCCTTTCCATATTGAAGAAGAGGGCCCACATTAAACGACGATTCGTGGTACTTTCCTGTCTGTGGTGCGGCCAGTTTTCATACCTTTATACACGTTTTTGTTTTAAAGGAAGTTGAAATTTTATAGTTTATAGGGACCGGGGAAGAAATGGCGCGCATATCGCAGCGTAACGCAACACATAAAACTGGCCTAGCCGATGCATAACCACCACAGTACGTTGGTGTTGTAATTATGCATTTGCTATGCCAGCTGCCTTCCCCCCTTTGGAGCTATGCAAAGGGGGAAGGCAGCTGGGAAGGATCAGGTAACAGCATATTTGTTGAAGGATGGTGGGCAGATTGTTCTAGAGAAACTGGCCACCCTGTATACGCAATGCCTCATGACCTCGAGCGTACCGGAATCTTGAAAGAACGCTAAAATAATCCCAATCCATAAGAAAGGCGACGCCAAAGACTTGAAAAATGATAGACCGATCAGCTTACTGTCAGTTGCCTACAAAATATTTACTAAGGTAATCGCAAATAGAATCAGGAACACCTAAGACTTCTGTCAAGCAAAGGACCAGGCAGGATTCCGTAAAGGTTACTCAACAATAGACCATATTCACACTATCAATCAGGTGATAGAGAAATTTGCGGAATATAACCAACCCTTATATATAGCTTCCATTGATTACGAGAAAGCGTTTGATTCTGTCGAAACCTCAGCAGTAATGGAGGCATTACGGAATCAGGGTGTAGACGAGCCGTATGTAAAAATACTGAAAGATATATATAGCGGCTCCACAGCCACCGTAGTCCTCCATAAAGAAAGCAACAAAATCCCAATAAAGAAAGGCGTCAGGCAAGGGAGACACAATCTTTCCAATGCTGTTCACAGCGTGTTTAGAGGAGGTATTCAGACACCTGGATTGGGAAGAATTGGGGATAAGAGTTAATGGAGAATACCTTAGTAACTTGCGATTCGCTGATGATATTGCCTTGCTTAGTAACTCAGGGGACCAACTGCAATGCATGCTCACTGACATGGAGAGGCAAAGCCGAAGGGTGGGTCTAAAAATTAATCTGCAGAAAACTAATCTTTAACAGTCTCGGAAGAGTACAGCAATTTACAGTAGGTAGCGAGGCACTGGAAGTGGTAAGGGAATACATCTACTTAGGGCAGGTAGTGGCGGCGGATCCCGATCATGAGACGGAAATAATCAGAGAAATAAGAATGGGCTGGGGGGGGGGGGTGCGTTTCGCAGGCATTCTCAGATCATGAACAGCAGATTGCCATTATCCCTCAAGAGAAAAGTCTATAACCAGCTGTGTCTTACCAGTACTCACGTACGAAGCAGAAACCTGGAGGCTTACGAAAAGGGTTCTACTTAAATTGAGGACGACGCAACGAGCTATGGAAAGAAGAATGATAGGTGTAACGTTAAGGGAGAAGAAAAGAGCAGATTGGGTGAGGGAACAAACGCGAGTTAATGACATCTTAGTTGAAATCAAGAAAAAGAAATGGGGGGGGGGGCATGGGCAGGACATGTAATGAGGAGGGAAGATAACCGATGGCCATTAAGGGTTACGGACTGTATTCCAAGGGAAGGGAAGCGTAGCAGGGGGCAGCAGAACCGCTTTCCTCCTCGTGTTTGTCATCGCCCCGCTGTGCTCCACGTTCGCTTTCATCTTTCGCTGTGCTCGTTCTCTCGGTTACGCCGAGGCCGACGCTCGTCGCTGGAACAGGCGCCAAAGAACTGGGCTCTAAAAAATCACCGATCATTACGATACTCCGTAATGCGAAATTTGAGTGCAGCTCTATACGTGTTTTCATTTCGCGATATATCGAGGCATCGCACTGATCACCGCAGGGACTGGCAGAGCCGCGACGCGTCGCTATGTATAAACCGGCCACGCATTGCGTTCCCCGGCGACGGCAGCTTATGCAGCCGGGAAACGCTTGCGCCGGATGCTATGCGCGAAGGAGAGCTTTCTGGTTCTTTTTTTCTTTCCCCCGCACGGCCGGTGCCGCCGCGTATTCGCAGACGTGAACGTCATCTGGTGAGGCTTGCAAGTGTCTCCCTACGCTTTACTCTTCATGCTACCGCTGCACCCTTCTCTTCCGCTTTCCTCCGCGCGCACTCTGTGCTCACGCCGTCGTTCATACGCCGCTGCGGTCCGCATCGCTCTTCCATCGTTCGCTGTGCTCGTTGGCTCGGTTATGCCGAGGGAGGATGAGGCACGCCGATCAACGCAGGAACGGGCGCCTAAGAGTTGCGCTTTAAAAGGAACAAATATGGGGTTTAACATCCCGAAAGGTCGCGCTGTTTCTAGTTATATTCAAGATGAAAAACTCGTCCAAATCAAGTTGTTTCTGCTACGCAGTGGATTATGACGAGCGCCGTAGCGGAGGACTGATATTAACCACCGTGTACCGATAGCACAGCACACGAGCGTTTTCGCTTTCCGACTGGAATGCAGTAGCCGCGGTCAGGAATCGAACCCGCGACCTCATGCTCAGCATGCAGCGCAGTGCTATAGCCACTGAGCCCCTGCGGTGGAGGAGATAAGGGTTTCGTCGAGCAATGATAGTAATAATTACTACTTTAACCTTTGCTTTAACCTAAATTGTACTCCTGTCTCTTTTCTGTTCGCTTCGCATGAATTGTTGTTGCGATGCAATTGATAGTTAACATTCCTCCCGTGCACGATCACCACGCCCGTTATAAGCACTAAGATGTAGCTTAAAGCTTGGAATGTAACATTAATCTCCCATACACGTGTTGGGCACTACGGATGTTTTCGTGATATCATCGAGAGCTCGCCTTGGGCGCTCTATTAGCCGCGCCGAGCCCAAGACATAATTACAATACAAATACAAACGTCGTAGCAGGAATAAAGTGAGGGAAAATCGATATCAGTGACGCGCTTAGGCTTCGAACAAAGGCAGCAGTCTTGCATCGTAGCTCCATCTCGCTCCTATAGGTATACCAGTCGCCGGAAGCGTGAATCGATGTCGATCGCCCCATGCTGGACCGCGAAGTCTTCCCTGCTTGCGCGCTTCGTTTGTTTCGTTTACCTCTCGCGCGCCTGGAGGAATCCACCGGAGTACCAAAGGGAGCCGCGTAGGAATGCGGCGATGCTATCGTGAACGTGGATGTCGACTAATTGGCCATCGACGCAGCATCATCACCCGTTCGCCGGAACCTCGGAGGTCAAGGCGAACCCTTGTTTGGTCGGAGCCAAGGACGTCCGAGGTTCGCGCGTGCTCAGTTCCTGGTGGAAGGCAGAAAAAAAGCGCGCCGCCCTCTAGCACCTCACGGAGCGACTGGCGCTTTTTTCTCGCGCCGTTAGGCGAACTGGCCAAGCTCAATGGGCCCGCAATAAATGCCGGGTCACCGTTGCTAACCGGTCGGCGGCGGCGAGGGAGAAGGTAACCCGCGCGCTGCTCCGCAGATGGTGCCCGCCTGGAGGCCTGCCAGCGCAATCCCGTCCGCCCGCGGCTCGGCCGCTGTTGCGTTCAGCGCGCGTGCAGCCGGCATATCCCCGGGTGGGGGCGTAACATCCGACCAGTGCGCGTGCAATTAAACCAGCTCGACTAGCAAAAAGCGACTGGCCTTAACGCGGCCCCTTCCATGGCTCTCCCGTTGAACTTCATTTGAGGCTAGTTAAGGCATATTGATAGGGATTCATAATATATACTCTTTCGGAATAAGGACGAACACGTGTACATTGCAGAGAGCGTAGCTGTGTTCCTCGTGAATGCGTTTTCTCGTCCTTCCCATGTCGTCACCGCCTGTCGTTAATTCTGCAACAGCGCTTCTCTCTTACTATGAAAGCTCACTCATCAAGTGATCCACATCGAAAAAAGCATGGCGGTGGAGACAGAAGTGCCGTCTGTAGACCACACTTAGATTTTATTGCGTATGGTACAGTCGCCCCTACAGATAGGTTTATCCGAAAGTTTCCTTTACCGAACATCACTTCGTCAAAGTGAGTGCAGTATTTCGCAAAGAACTTGACTCAACTTTAACTAATGATAAAATTAAAATATTAGAGTGCTACAAAAATAGCTTCATAGACAGGCGGTGTTCTTTTACTGCTCTGTTTATTTTGTATAGCGAGTGGAAAATCTATTTATTATTTAATTTTTTCATTAGCATTACCCTCAGGGTATAAATACATTATAAAGGGGAGGGGCATCCATAGCAAAAGAGAACAAAAAAAATAGCAGAAGAAGGAAAAGCATAGTACGTAATAGGGCGCGCATTGCAAGTAAAAAGTACACACAAAAAATAACTAATCGTACGGTATTTTTACAGCAGGCTTGATAGCACAGTTTAAAAGCCCTTGGAACAGTTTTGTTCATTATGGGGGCAGATAAGTGATTACAGTCCATTGCAGTTCTGGGAACAATTGACTGAGACTGCAGTGGTTGAAAAATATGGCATGCCTACCTTATGAGGATGATCAAGCCGGTGTGAGCGAAATGGTGTTGGAAGTATGAACAAGGAACGAAAAGCATAGTTGTGAAAATAGACCGTGAAAAAGAGAAGTGCGTCGCTGTCTTCTACGGCTGGCTAGGGAGGGAAGATTAAGAGTAGCTTTCATTTATGTGACGCTAGCAATGCGGTTATAGTTAACTCAATTGAAACAAGCGAAGCGTTTTGTACTGCTTCGATAGCCTGTATTAGTGTAGTGTTATGTTGGTCCTACACAGGCGACGTGTATTCTAGCTGGTGTCGAACTTAGGTAGCATAAAATAACACATTTAGTAACATTATGCAAGATAGAAGTTTCAAGTAGCCTAAGGTTTGGTTTGCTTTATCTATTAAGTGATCGACATGTTGGTTCCAGGAATAGTCACTACATATGCAAACGCCAAGGTAGCGATAGGAGGCTGCGGTTTGCGGGAAGTTATAGTTAAGAAAATAGGACGGAGCGATAAGATCATGCATAATTACACGCATGGTTTTGCATTTAGCAATACTTAGTGCCATGTGGCGCGTGCAGCAACACTCAGTAATGTTATCTAGATCATTCTGAAGTATTGTCACGTCCCAACCATTAGTCATTTCTCGGTAAGCAACACAGTTGTCTGCTAACAAACTCGGGAGAAAATGTTATTAGGCAAGTCATCAATATAAGTGAGAAATGAAAGGGGTCCAAGGGCTGATCCTGGGGCCAGAACCGACAGCAGCTGGAGGAGAGTCAGAGTTGTTAGCTGTAACATATACTGGACACGAAAGATCTGATCAAGAAACGCCAATGTATGAAAGCCTCTAACCCTACAGCTAGAATTGAACTGGCAGAACTTTCCAAGTTAATCAACAAGCGTAAGACAGCTGCCTTAAGGAAGTTTAATATGGATAGAATTGAACTTGCTCTCAGGATCGGAGGAAGCCTAAAAGCAGTGAAGAAGAAACTAGGAATAGGCAAGAATCAGATGTATGCGTTAAGAGACACAGCCGGCAATATCATTACTAATATGGATGAGATAGTTCAAGTCGCTGAGGAGTTCTATAGAGATTTATACAGTACCAGTGGCACCCACGACGGTAATGGAATAGAGGATAGTTTAGAGGAATTTGAAATCCCACAAGTAACGCCGGAAGATGTAAAGAAAGCCTTGGGAGCTATGCAAAAGGGGAAGGCAGCTGAGGAGGATCAGGTAACAGCAGATTTGTTGAAGGATGGTGGGCAGATTGATCTAGAAAAACTGCCCACCCTGTATACGCAATGCCTCACGACCTCGAGCGTACCGGAATTTTGGAAGAACGCAAACATAATCCTAATCCATAAGCAAGGGGACGCCAAAGAGTTAAAAAATCCTAGACCGATCAGCTTACTGTCCGTTACCTACAAAGTATTTACTAAGGTAATCGCATATAGAATCAGGAACACCTTAGACTTTTGACAACCAAAGGACCAGGCAGGATCCCGTTAAGGCTACTCAACGATAGACCATATTCACACTATCAATCAAGTGATAGAGAAATGTGCGGAATATAACCAACCCTTATATATAGCTTTCAGTGATTACGAGAAAGCGTTTGATTCAGTCGAAACCTCAGCAGTCATGGAGGCATTACGGAATCAGGGTGTAGACGAGCCGTATGCAAAAATACTGAAAGATATCTATAGCGGCTCCACAGCCACCGTAGTACTCCACAAAGAAAGCAACAAAAATCCCAATAAAGAAAGGCGTCAGGCAGGGAGATACGATCTCTCCAATGCTATTCACAGCGTGTTTACTGGAGGTATTCAGAGAGCTGGATTGGGAAGAATTGGGGATAAGAGTTAATGGAGAATACCTTAGTAACTTGCGATTCGCTGATGATATTGCCTTGCTTAGTAACTCAGGGGACCAATTGCAATGCATGCTCACTGACCTGGAGAGGCAAAGCAGAAGGGTGGGTCTAAAAATTAATCTGCAGAAAACTAAAGTAGTGTTTAACAGTCTCGGAAGAGAACAGCAGTTTACGATAGGTCGCGAGGCACAGGAAGTGGTAAGGAAATACATTTACTTAGGCCAGGTAGTGACCGCGGATCCGGATCATGAGACTGAAATAATCAGAAGAATAAGAATGGGCTGGGGTGCGTTTGGCAGGCATTCTGAGATCATGAACAAGAGGATGTCATTATCCCTCAAGAGAAAAGTCTATAACCAGCTGTGTCTTACCAGTACTCACGTACGAAGCAGAAACCTGGAGGCTTACGAAAAGGGTTCTACTTAAATTGAGGGCAACGCAACGAGCTATGGAAAGAAGAATGATGGGTGTAACGTTCAGGGATAAGAAAAGAGCTGATTGGGTGAGGGAACAAACGCGAGTTAATGACATCTTAGGTGAAATCAAGAAAAAGAAATGGGCATGGGCAGGACATGTAATGAGGAGGGAAGATAACCGATGGTCATTAAGGGTTACAGACTGGATTCCAAGGGAAGGCAAGCGTAGCAGGGGGCGGCAGAAAGTTAGGTGGACAGATGAGATTAAGAAGTTTGCAGGGACAACATGGCCACAATTAGCACATGACCGAGGAAGTTGGGGACGTATTGGAGAGGCCTTTGCCCTGCAGTGGGCGTAACCAGGCTGCTGCACGCTGATAATGATGATGATCATGATGACATTGGACACGACAGGAAAGAAATTCACGCGTACAATCAAGTACTTGCGGGTCAACATTTAACGTGCTTGGTTTATGCAACAGCGAATAGTGATTAACTTTAACAAAAGCCTTGCAAAAGCCTACAAAAATACAATACACAATATAGCCAGAGTCAATATACACGTAAGTAATTTATGAAACTTATAAGCGGAGTTTCGCACGGGAAAAACCTATAGAAGAAATCTTGCGAGGCAGAGAATAAACTCCTATCTTCTAGAAAATTGACAAGATGTGTAAAAATGATATACTGAAAAATTTTACGTGTTACTGACGTAAGTGAAATAGGTCGAAAGATTAACGGATTACATCTTTTTCCTGATTTGAAAATTGGCACGATTTTCCTTATTTTCCAGTATACGGGTAGAGAACCGGATTCGCATAATTGTAAAAAAAGGCACTCTAAAATAATTGAGCAGCACACTTTGTGTTTTTTAGGAACCTTATGTTAATACTGATCTACAAAATGTTTTAAGTTGGTGTAATGCCAACCTGTTATCTATTAATGCCACCAAGACTAAATTTGTTGTATTTTCCTCACATCAACAACAATCGGCATTCTCCCCTTTAACTTTCGGCTCACACTCCATCTCTCCCAGTCCATGCTCATCTTTTCTTGGTATTTCTCTTGACTGTAGCTTAAAATATAAAGATCACATTTCTCACATCAAAAAGAAAATAGCATACGGTATTCGCGTTCTAATTCAAACTCGTCCCTTCTTCACACATAACACATTAATCTCGCTATACCACTCATTCATTCACTCTCATATTAACTACGGCATACTATGCTGGGGTAACACTTATAACACCCATTTGGCATCTCTCCAGGTAATCCAGAATCAATCCATAAGAATAATCACAAGGAGTTCACGCTTTGCTAATGGAAAATCCCTTTTACATGAAAACAACATCCTAACCATTTCAGAACTCACCAAATATAATCTAGGAATTTTATTCTACAAATATATGACTAAGGAACTACCATCAATCTGCTTCTCACCTTGTGACCTAATAGCTCATAGTCACACTAGATTTGCACTCAATAATAATTTTCTTCTACCTAAAGTGCGAACTAACTATGGTAAACAGACTGCGGAATTTTCCGCAATATCGCTTTGGAATACTCTACCACCTATCATCAAAAATGCAAAAAATTTATACCAATTTAAAAGAGAACTAAAATCATTCATAATAAATACTTACTGAAACTCTTCTTGTTTTTTTTTTTCGTTTTGTTTTTTTAGGTTTTTTTTATTTTTTTTATTTTTTTATTTTATTCCGTTTTTTTATACCGTCTTGCTGTTAACAAGTGTTCTTATTACTCATATGCTATAAACATGTTTTGATATTACTCTTCGCTCTCATCTGTACTACTGTTGCTTTAAAGATTGTATAACATCATAAGTGTCTTTAGAAGGAGGTCCCGATACAGTCTTTGACTATGGGACCTCCTTATGTATACTACGCACATGCAATTATTTGTATTTTTACTAATAAATAAATAAATTATGAAATTATGAAAAAATTATGAAAATTATTCCGATCTACCCTACAAGTGGAACTCAGATTTAGTGTTGCAATTCCAACCGAATAAAAAAGCTATCGGATCCACGATAGTAGTTGAACTGTGAAAGTTTAGGTATGTGATAAGGTGTCGCAGAGGAAAATGACTGAACGAAAGCATCATTCAATACAGAGGCACAGAGATGGGTCAGCATCGAATCACCTGATGGATAGGATAAAGCTAACTTGTGGTCATTGTTTTTTTTACCGAAGTTTTTTGGTTAGTTTTTTCGAGTGTTTGGAAGCGTAATGTTGGAAAATGAAAATTTGATACATTTCAAAGCGGAGGAGTACGTTGAAGCGGCTGTCTTGTATGATAACCAATGAGAAACTTTTCGAGAGATTTTCGCTCTCCGAAAAAAAAAAAACGCTTCTTTTTGTTATCAAGTTGGTTTATGTACCTGTTGTACCAAGGTGCATTATTACGTAAGAACAATCGTAGAGAATATTTCTAAATTAGTTTAGAAACTATCGTCTTAAACATATACCAGTTGCGCTATACTGATCATTAGGATATACCGGGTAGAAAAACATCAAGAAAGGAAGTTCTTCATTAATAGCGACAAAGTCAGCTCTTCCGCAATCTCCGATAGTGTTGAACCGTTTACACGTTTTTGCCTGTGTTATAGCTAAATTGAAATTCAAAATGTCATGGTCGCTAAGGCCGAGTAAGTGGGTGACTCTAGGGACGGTGTCTTTAAATGACGCCAGAACAAGGTTTAAAGGGACCTCGATGAGGAGCAAAGTAATATCCGCAGCCAACCGACACGAGAACATGTCGACGTTTTTGGGGAAAACTATACATGACAAAGGAAGCAGAGCACTTAATTGGTTATGCTTAGCTGAGAAGAGAAATACGAATGCAAGCATCCTTGTAAAAATTTTGGACTCCAGTAAGGCGTGGCTGACATGAGGTGTCTGTTCACCCGCCAATACTTGGCGAAATCGGCGGTGTCGTATTGAGCCTAGGTTTATAAGGATGATGATCATATTGACTGATGGAATAGATAGTCAAGAATGAGAGACATTAAATCCAAGTGAGACATGAGGAGTTTAATATTGACTTTCCTGTGCTTCTAAAGTCTGTAAGAGTGCCTACCCGATTGATTCGATTTTTGGGCTATGCGTTATTCGCCCTGACAACTGGCGTTTCTGCCATATGCATGGAAGCGTATGAATTAGCATGATATTACTGCCAAATATTTTCTGTAGTAGACTGTAAAGCATGTTCGTGCAATTAATTGATCGCAGTCCTACACGATTTTTTTTTTTCGAAGGAAGAAACAGTGCGAATACCAACAAAAGACGACGGAACGATACGCGAACGCGAGCACTGTTGCTGCAAGCCCTCCATCGTTCTTTGTGTGGTCTAGATTCGACGCTAAGTTCTACACTGAAAAGAAAAGAAAGACTGGGCAACAAGGTACTATATATACAACTAGCCCTACTGTTCATTTCGCCTGGCTTTCCGCCGGCAAACAGTTTAATGGCTCAACATAAATTGCGTGTATTGTACGTGATATGCATCTCTTGATGGCTCCCAGAATCCCCAACGCATGGTACGTAGCTGACTCGATTGTCGGCTTTTGTAAACGCATCACAATGTCACAGCGCGGATACGAAAGTGTCATATTGGTTGTAGTCAGACGGAAGAGGCCTCCCAGACAGGATCACAAACATTTCCGGTGACAACGTCTGGCGAAGAATCTCTGCCAGTTTCTGAGCGCGCATGTTTTCCTCGTTCCTCGATTTGGCTCGTCGCGCCAGCGCGCGCAGAGAGTAGGTTCAAACAACACGCGCGCGCGGCGTTTCGCTCCCCTTTGGTCGCAGGGTCGCGTTGCCCGCCTGCGCGAAGGATATCTGGCTTGTGTGCCCTCGGCTTAAAAATGGCAACTGCTTTCAAATGACGTCGTTTAGCTGTTTGTTCTTCGCCGCTTATAAGCGCACGACGCAAATGGGCAGCCACCTACGGAGCGCACCGGCGGCTTCCGAACGAATTGAAGAGCCGGGGCGAAAGGTCAGGGTTTCGCCCGGTGACGTTTTCCGGGTGGCGGCATCACTCGCCTCCGGCCTGCGCGAGGTGGAGCACAAAAGAAAAGGAAAACTGAATGACGGCGACCGGCGCGCCGGCACGTTTGACAGAAGTGCAAACGTTCCAGGGCCTCCGCCGCCGGGATGCGCCGATGATCCGTGACGAAAGGGTAGTGCTCGGAATAGGCGTCTGAGTGGCCTCTGTCACGCACGCGGGGCTTCGGGCACTGGCCTGCCGTTGCTCTTCGGCGATGCGAGCACCAGCGGCCGCACCACACGGTGCGGTCCCCCCGCCCCACCAGGACAGGTAGGGCACACGCCGACCGAGCGGCGAGAGAAAGTGATTTATAATTCCGCAGACGCGCTACTCTGGGATGCTAGACTCGATCAGGGCTTTGTGGCACGAGGCGCACAGTATGAAACGCATGTCTGAATTCGTGACGCAGATAGCTGCAGTCTGTGATGCCCGCGTTGTTGGCCCAGTCTAACTGCGTCCCAAAGCAGCTTTCTTTTCTTCTTTTAATGGGTTAGCATTAGGAGTGTCTAAGTGAAAAAAAAGTGTGCGTGTGAAGTGTGGGAAGCCAGTCACGTGGTGTAGGTAGAGAGGGGGTGGGATAACTTAGAAGAGCGTGTATGTATGTATGTATGTATGTATGTATGTATGTATGTATGTATGTATGTATGCATGTATGTATGCATGTATGCATGTATGCATGTATGCATGCATGTATGTATGTATGTATGTATGTATGTATGTATGTATGTATGTATGTATGTATGTATGTATGTATGTATGTATGTATGTATGTATGTATGTATGTATGTATGTATGTATGTATGTATCTGCGACGTAATGCTAACGCATTTATCTTGTATTTACTGCTATCCGCCGTGGTTGCTCAGTGGCTATGGTGTTGGGCTGCTGAGCACGAGGTCGCGGCGGCCGCATTCCGATGGGTGCGAAATGCGAAAACACCCGCGTGCTTAGATTTAGGTGCACGTTAAAGAACCCCAGGTGGTCGAAATTTCCGGAGTCCTCCACTACGGCGTGCCTCATAATGAGAAAGTGGTTTTGGCACGTAAAACCCCATAATTGAATTTTTTTGCATTTACTGCTAAATCGCCTCTGAATTTTAACTTTTTTTCTTGTTCTACTGCCTTCCCCATCAGATTAAGGAGATGATTGAATATATTTTGCTAGAAGCCCTAGGTACACTCTGTACCTCAATGTCCCCAAAGAAACCCATGTATAACAGAACATATAATAGAACTCAGCATGGTTATGACCCAACACGGAACTAACGTTTCAAGAGAAACCAGTGTACCCGTTGCGTTATTATTAGAATACAGGCGCGCATAAACGTTGCCGTGTAAATCCGAATTAGATGGCTGCAATGTAACCACTTTCAGTTTCTTTCTGTTTAGCCTTTTTTCCTAGCCTCGAGTCATCATAGACGTAAAAGATACCTTCAAGGTTCATGTTCATTTTTTTTATTGCCGAAAACAAACAAACAAACAAACAAGTAAACAAGAAGGAACTGGTCGGAAAGCACATGGCGGTTCGAGCTTTTCTTGGCACGCGATCGAAACGTTGAGGGAAGTGGGCTCTTGCGACATTTTAGTCGCATGAAAACGAATGGAGTTATGACTGGAAGAACGAAAAAAAATGAACGCAAAATAAATATACAGCGTTCTCAAAGAGATTTGAGAACGCTGTCTAGATCTTATGCACTGTAGGCCACGTGCTTAACAGGTAGTTATGAAATCACTAGGTGCACTGTAACGTCATAAGCAGACCTTTTTTCGGCGCTGTCTTTATTTTGCTTGTGCTGTTGGCACAAAGGAGAGAAGAAAGAAATGACAGTGTGTCAACGTCATTCTAGTCTTTTATTTCTTTTTTTTTACAGTCATCCTAAATATAAATGAATGTATGAATGGACGCTGTTACGTTTCGCCTACGACGCGCGGTTTAGCCGGCGCGACTGCAACAAAGCGGCAGACATTTTGGCCCGTTCGGCGTCGCCGCTACGCTCCCCGCCAAGCGCGTCCAGGCATGTTCCGATGCCACGTGTCTTCATGTGCGTGTGTGAGTGTATGTGCCATTGTGCCCGACCGGCGGCGATACAACAGCAGGGGTCACCTTCTCCTCCCAGCCATTGTGCCCGACCGGAGGTGATACGACAGCAGGGGTCACCTTCTCCTCCCAGCCATTGTGCCCGACCGGAGGCGATACGACAGTAGGAGTTACCTTCTCCTCTTTGTGCCCGACCGGAGGCGCTACGACAGTATGCGTCACCTTATCCCATTGTACAATCACGTGCTCGTCTATTGAGGGGTTCCTTCTTGCCCTCAACTGCGAGAGTATAAAAACAGCTGCCCCCGGACGCCAAAAGGAGGGCTCCGATTTCTTCTGTTGAGTAAAGTGCTCTCCCGTCTCTCTACTTCGGTCAACCTGACCGCCAACTCTTTGCGATGTTAAAATAAACAAGTTGTTTTGTTGTTACCAGTCGACTCATGCTTTGCCGGGACCTTCGGATGCTTCCAGTTGTACCCCAGGCCGCCAGGCCAACGCTACCCTTGGGGCTTGCGACCCAGGTGCAACCACGGGCGTCAGCGCCGAGTTCCCAACAGATCGCACCAGCGGTGCGACCACAACAACCGTTGCCATCGGTGGGATTCAAACAACGCTGTATGACAGACAGCACCAGCCCTTCGTAGGCAATAGCGCTGCAATAGTAGCCCCTTTATACTTATAGAAAACTGGACAGCAGACTCTGCATATTCACTTACTGAAAAAAGAAAGTTTTCTGGTGTCTTATAAAAGAGCGCGTGTAATCATATTGTCACACAGAGTTCTGAGGAGCTCGTCAAACGTTCAGTTCATTTCCTGAAAGGCCCTACAAGAGGGTATTATATGATGGGTGTGGACAGAGAAGAGAGAGAGAGAGAGTAAATGATAAATGAAAGGTAGGGAGGTTAGCCAGGACTGAGCCCGGTTGGCTACCCTACACTGGGGAAAGGGAAAAGGGGACGGAAAGATTAAAAGAAGAAGAGAAAGTTCACTAGGGATATCGTTCGGTCACTCAGTCCGGATCACAGACGCTGACTCAATCCGGCAGCTTTCAAATATCGCAGCAGAGCTTTTGTAGCCTTTTGCAGCTGCGATATGCGAGGCCATGGTCCCAAGACCTTGTTCAAGGTGAACGGCTTTCTATCTAACTGATTGAGAGCTGTGCAGAGGTCATGTCTTTCATTTTCAAAAGATGGGAAGTAGCACCGTAGATGTTCTATATTTTCCTCGACACTGCAGGCATTGCACTCGGCGCTATCAGCCATTCCAATCAAAAACGTATGAGCATTGGTTAATGCGACACCCAAGCGTAAGCGGCACAGCATTGTTTCCTCATTACGTGGAAGCACTGGTTACAGCCGCAGTTGCATAGATGGATCGAGGGAATGCAATCGATGTTCAGTGAATTCAGGCGTGTGCCTCTTGACCAATGTCATACGGTGCGCTAGCTTGCTTTAGTGTTGGGCTGCGTCAGTCCGCGATAAAGGTACAGAAACAAGGGTTGCTCCTTCGTGTGCTTTCCTAGCAGCTTCGTTAGTGATCGTGATGGTACAACCACTGCGCTGGTGGAGCTGGTCTGAGTGGAAGAGCCATCCGTATATATGTGGACTCGATCAAAGTAGAGAGTGTGCAAACAATCCTGAGCTGCTTGCTTCAAGGCCAAGGTAGGCAGGTCGGTCTTCTTTCTTATCCCTGGAACCGTAAGACGCACTTGAGGTTGTTTTAAACACCACAAAGCTGAGCAGCACTTTGTTTTTAGGTAGAAATAGTTTTAGGCGCAAAATAAGGCACGCACAAAAAATAGACACGGACAGGTGCACATACGCAACTGATTTTTATTTTCCTCGATGCTTCGCTTCATATACCCTCAGGCAGGCGTACAAGACTATAAACAAATGAGCTTACATGAGATTATTACCTAGCTTAATCGCATCCTATCAGCAAGAAAACGAAACTCATTCTCGTAAAGAGACAACGACGGAATGCTGACACAGTGGTGTCCACATTTTTCTTATACACATAGCCTCTCCTTGTTCCCGTGCCACCGTATCTCTACTTTTCCGTAGTACACATGTGTTTACCAACAAAGGTTCACACGTGCGCACTTTGCAATGATACGGCAAATGTGAGCATGTCCAATTTCTGTGTTTTTAGATCATCATGGATTTTTCAGTGACCTTGGTGCTGTCGAGGGCGCCTGCTTCGGAAACTTGTCTGTACAAATTTGTTAGGAGCAATTACCACTCTTACACCCTTTCATCATGATAAGACTTCCAAGTTTGAAGGACCGATGGACGAAACGTTCTTGCAATAGGTGATGCTTCAAGAAGCCCAGTATTTGGTTTGTTGTTGAAATTAGGTTAGTGACGAGCGCGTTCCATGTCAGGTTATTAGTCAGTGTGACGCCTATGTAAGTATTTAAACGATGTGACCGTTTTTGGGAGCTGGTCAGCAATGTTATAGGTGAAAATAAAGAGTAATTTATTGCGCACAATTTGAATAATCTTCAAATTACATAGATGAAGGATCATTAGGCAATGCTCAAACTATTATTGAACGAGTTTGAGATCATACTGGAGTTAGCTTGCTCGGAAATATTAGTGACTGAGTGGTACATTGTACAAATCGTCTGCGAACACACGAATTTGGTAAGGCAACTGTAAAAGCAAATTGTCAATGTACCAGGTGTTTGTTTTTATGCGGAACACCTTTTAATCTTTTATTTATTTTTTTAAACAAAGAAACTATCTAGGCCTCTACTGTCTTTCCTGAGGGACTGCGCGAATAGCCGAACGTTAACAGCAAGAAAATTTCAGCGATAGTATCATTAATTAAGTAAAATATGCCAATAACCTTTTTAAACGCTAACCTTAAAACACATGCTGCAATTGCGAAATTGAAGCCGAGGTGTGGTGATGTCACGTCAGCTTAGCAGAAATTCTACACTAGCACCATTTTCGAGACATCCGTCCCCAATATCTGCTAAGAAATTCCCCTTGGCGTTCCAGTTAAGATCATCCCGCACTATTTGAAGCACACTCCTAGGAAACTGTTAATTGGAACGCTCATATATTTCATAGTAGAGTTTAAGGTCTAATAACTCCAAACTGGAGCAAGTTAGAGGAGTTCTGCTAAACAGGCATGACTTTACTTCTCCTCGACTGCAATAATGCAAAAGGATAGACAGTTGGGCGAGTTGGTACGGTAACATGGTCTTGGCTTGTAGCGTCCGTGTTCACTTCACGCTACAAGCCAAGACCATGCAATAATGCAATTACAACGGGAGTCAAAAATAATTTCACTCATGAACTAAAATAGGCAAATTAACTTTTATTATTAATTTTAAGATGTTTCTTGATGCTGTCCACCTAGCAATAATAATCGATAAATCAGTAATGTCTGTGCCTTCAGATGAATTTACCCTTTCGATTAAAGAGTTAATCTCGTCAAACCACCTGGTAATTTCTAAGATAAAGCGTCCAGGACACATGGCGACAGCGTTCAATGAGACGAAAATTACCGTAACTGCCACTTGTCGCTCCTGATGCTCTGACCTCCTTATTTGCAGGCGCGTGGCAGCCATGCCTCTGTGATTTTACAGAGGCAAGCCCTAGCCTTGCCCTAGCACTTACCCGCCATCGTCGTCATTTTTCGCGACAGGCGGTAGTATGAGGGGTTTCCTGACACCAAAACGAACATTTTTGACGCTCATATATCGGGCATGGAAGTAAACAGCCTAGCACATGACTTGAATGCAATCTTTCTTTTATAGTAATCTGCCTGGGTAAGTGAAACTCAAAAGGGGTGAGAACTTTGTCAGTCAAGCTTGAAAAAAAGAAAGGAAAAAAGAAGAAGAAAAAAAGAAAAGTGTACTGTTTGACGCCGAATTGGTCTTTTGTACAGCGGCGACTTCATGCCAATCTGTTTTTGTAACATCGGGACCTCAGAATTGCCTGGAATGATTTCTCTCCTTTCTGTGAACAGTATTGCTGGCAGTGAAGATTGGGGGCGGGGAGTAGGAGTTATAGGGACGCTTTGCCCCTCCAACTGTCAACCGAATCGTTAGTTCTGCAGAAATTATGGTTGGACAGCGCACCAATACAGTCGTTCGGAAGTAACCATTGCTTCGTGCACTCTCACCCCGCCGTCCATCGAGCACTTCTGACACGCGTGCCTGACATTGCGCTTATCGAGTGCGGGCTCTTGCGTTAAGCCTGCACGAGCTGCCTCTTCTTCCTTGATTGTATATGTTTCCGAAAAATTATAATAATTATCATCTACGAAGCTAGCTACCCTTGTTTTTGCTTCTTTTTTTTTTCCTTCACCGCATTTCGCCTTTTGGTGGCACAGCGGAACGAAAGCTTCTTCCGTCGCTGCCCAAACAGATGGCGCGCGGTATAAATCGCCGTGAACACGTTTGTCACGTTCCGCGACCGATATCGCGACGAGGTGGGAAGGCTGCACGGGCCAACGCCCTGCGACGTGTGGGCTCCGTCGGGCCGCCGGCGAAGTTGCCGCGGGCCAGTAACGATCACGCAGCGCCGCAGCCTCTGGCCGAACCGCGTTTGCACTGCAGGCTGCGCGTCCCGGACCGCTTCCGGGGTCAGGCCGACAGTTTTGCAGCGACGACCGGGCACGACTAGCGGCGTCGAGCGCGCTGCCGAGAAGTCGGTTTCCGGTACAGCCGGCGCTCTCCTTTCACGAGCCGACGCCGGGGAGCGCCCAGGGAGACCCCGAAACAACCGCGGCCGTCCATCCACGGCGCACATTATGGAACAAAGCCTCTGCAAACAGAGAGAAAGAGCTCGTCGACAGTCCCGGCAGTGTCTCTTGGCGAGGCATTTTCGGAACGGCGCTAGTTGTCGTCAAGGGGTGTCATGAGGTAGATCACCAGGCTTCGAGCCTGTACAAACGGCGCAGGTCACTTGGGCCGGGCCGGATTGTTTTCGTCTCTTGTCACTCCCGAGAGGAATGTGGCCATCTTCCGTCGGAGTTTTCTAGCTTTGTACTGATTTTGGCACTTTCGTTCCTATATATTTGTGCCACATGTAAGACTCGCTGGGAGGAGGCGGAAGGCCTGCATGAAAATGATACAGTATTCAAGCCGCCGTAGCACGCACTGCGTGCTACGGCGGCTGTTCCGTAATGGGATAGCGTAACGTAAAGAGACGGGGCTATTTGACTAACCGGACGCCCACGCATTAATGAGACCCCATCGAGGGTATCCCGTGGTATTAATGCCACGTGAGCCGGCTAGGGATGCAAATTTCTGAATTAATCTCTCACGATTTGATCATCTGCGGAGCGTCGAGGCGTCGCATCTGGCCTGAAAAAAGCTTACGAATAAACAGTAGTGACCATGTCGTGTCAGGAGCATGTGTGCCAAACTGATATAATGAGGTCGAAATGCAACAGTTTGGCTTCACCTTCGCGGTAAATCACGACTAGTTTTTCTTTTCGGAGGTGAGGGGGCAGGAAGGGCATAGGGGTGAGTTCGGATGTATCTGGATCCCGGGATGGCGCGTTACGTAATAGTGGACAAACGTCATGCCGAGAGCCTACAAGCCATTTTGGAGGAAATCTGTGACCACAGCAGCCCTGAACACCTTTCCTCACTCGAGGCGTGCGCGACTTTTGAGGTCCAGATTACAAATGAAGTCCTTTAAGCGCTGACAGGGTGATGAGGAACACAGTAGGAAAAAACGTGACAATCGTCACAATGAAGAAAAAAAAAATAAAAGAAAAAGAAACAGTTCACCTTTCCTGACGTCTGTGTACTATTGTTACGTTACGCGTTCTGGAACACGGCATCGAGGAAATGTCTTTCCGGATGGCTTCAATTTCTCTTCGAGGAAGGACGCGCGGCTTCAAAGGCCGCCCATCACCATTGTTACATTGCCGGCAAGCCACGACTGCCAAGCTTCAGAATGGTTGCCGCTAATCGTGACTCCGTTGACGCAACACTCGCTCGTTCACAGGCCGACACGGCAGTTGGAAGAAGAATGGGCTTGTAAAAAACGAAATCCTGTTTGCAGAGCAATAAGCATCCCGCTACTTATCCGATTCTGTGGGCCTCTAATGTCTGCCCACACGGGAATTTCACCGCGGCCCGATTCGCTTCAGATGTAAAACGGAAGAAGAAAAAAGGGAACGACAGAAAGGAAGAGGGAAACAGAGAGAGAGAGAGAGAGAGAGAGAGAGAGAGAGAGAGAGCACGAAAAAGAAAAAAAGCATACACATGAATAAATCGCACATGAGGAGGTGTTCACCGCGTTGCAGGACTATAGGGCACGGGAGGGGGTGCACTAAGAAGCGGCTAGAAGTAGTTTCTCGTCTTTACACTCGTGTATGTGTAACGTACATTGAAATGGCCCAAGACGCACGTGCCGATTACAGCTTCGTTCGTCAAATTGCTGTAGGTTGACTTGGTGAACGAAGGAGGTGGACAGAAAAAAAGCACGTATACAATCAACTCTGGCCGTTGCTTCCTCGCAGCGCCGATAAAAGTACCGGTTAGATGTAAACATGAGACGGGGAGGGCTTCTGTTGGCATACGGAAGCCATAAATTGAAGGCATTGATTGCGTATTGGCAACGAAAGTTGGTGCTGTTCGAACACTGTCATCGAATTCGAAGAAAAGCGGTAGCTGATAAGGAACGAGTAGAACAAGAAGGCATATGTTTTTCTCCCGTTTGTCTGATTTCGCTGAAGCTATTACAGGTGCGAATTACTCAGGCCTCCCGCCAGGTGCTCCCGCCAGAGCTGACGTAAGAAATTACAGCCCCCGAGGGCTTGAGTGGACGAGACCGGGAAGTGCATGATAACTGATGATAGCACAAGTGAAAAAGACGTGGTGCATTTGCCATTCTTATATTTATTTTTAGTTTGCTACAGACACAACTTTCTAGTTACAAAATAGAGTAAGGAAGGAGCCGTAGTCGTGAGAACAAAAATCAATGCAGCGCCACTATTTCGCAATAACACTGGTATCGCAGCGAGTTAAACCAGCGCTTATATGAACCTCAGGAAGCTGCTTTTACTTTATTCTGTGATGAGTACGATTTCATGTCCCACTCCTTCATTTAAGACCGAGACTACGGGCTCTTTCGGAACCTACAGGGCATATCGTCTCCTTAGGGACTGAAATACTTCTACTACATTTGTTTTTGTTTCACTAAAGAAGCCAGTTGATAAACTAACCAGGCATACCCGGTCAAAAAGAATATGTTACTATGCAGCTCCAAGCATACGTCCAGAGCGCGAGAGCGGGAGCTCAGTGCCAGAATAATGTAAGGTTTGTTATTACATGATTTTATTATGCGAAAGCATTATAAGTCCTATGAGGCAGAAAATCCGGCGCGATCAAGCGATGGTACCAAAATCATAATCAGTGACGTCATCAGCGTCTTGTATGACGTCATTAGTAATGCTGAACGGAATAAATTGTCTAACAACGTTAATTAGTAGTAATTATGGATAATTAACCTTAATTAAAGACAATTAGAGTGAGTCAAGGTGATTTAGACTGAAGTAAAGCGGAATAAAGCTAGAACATGTTAGAGTAAGGTGGATTAAGTTTGGTGCAAATTAGAGCAAGATGGATTACGACAGAGTTGTGAAGGACACGTGACAATTTACAACGTCACTTATCATGGACGTAACCAATTAATGAGAGAAGTCATAATGCTTCCGCATTCAAGTCACGTAAGGATACTTAAGTGACTGTCAATTTTTCCTCTCGTCATCCACCGTTATCGACCGACTGATCTTGTGATAACGTAGCCGGAGCGCCACTCGCGAAGCGAACTGGAATAGAATATTTATATTATTCCGGCCCAGAATCACGCCTGTACGGTATGCCGCATGGCACTGATCTGGAAAAAAAAAAAGAAAGAAAAGAAAATGCTTCAAACAAGCGTCGCCAGATGGGTTGGTTGCTGCAGCTCATACCTTCATGTCGCCTTGCAGTCGGCCTTCAGGCCTCCGTTTTATCAACGATTTCGATCTGCGCCAAGCGAGCGTCAATAGTGTCGACAGGCTGGAAACAGCATGCGTGTCTTAGCGCCTCCAGTGGCGTATCGCTAACCTCATCGAGCGCCTTCGCTGCATATGGGGCAGTGGGACTGGCAGTTGCCGGCAACTTAAACACTGCCCGCTCGCAAGGAAACTGTCTGGACCTAGTGGTGTACAGTAGATTGCGCAAGTGCGCCGTGTAATACTCTGTTGCCTCGCTCAAGACAAGTGAGCTAGGGGTGACACGCGCGTGCTGCATGTGTGCTAAGACTGTGTGCTGAAATCTTAAGTTCCTGGAACAATTGTTCAATCAATAACATCAATGTAGGTGGACACTTCCATCCGGCCGTAAATCTCTTCTTGTTCTGAGCTCGAATTCCCAGAGCTCCTTTTACTTAAAGGGACGGACAACCGCGCAGAACGTGTCATGAGGTGTAAGTGGAAATGAAAAGGCCGTGATTGATAGCGATAAGGATCGAACATGCTGTTCCCTATATAAGTAGTAATTACAATTTTTAATTGGCTAAGGAAGTTGTGAAGAACCGTATATGTGGCGCGAATTGGCGGTGATACCTTGGCACTAGATATAGATGCAATCAGATTACTGTACGTAAGTCGGCTGTTATTAAGAGGACGCTCTTGCTCGAGGCCTCGTTTCCAAATACGTGGGAAAGAAAGTATAGTTTTTCTTGGCAACCACTGCATTGGATTTGATAAGGCTCGGTGCATTTAAAAGAAAAAGTAAAAATATATTGACTACCGGGAGCATATTTTTGATTGAAGACATCGATTTTTCAAACACATATTATTGAATATTGCAAAATTTCGAAAAACGAAACTATCAAGCTTACAACTGCGCAGCTTAGCAATTAAAAACGACATCACGATTCTTAAAACTACATTGAATAATACATTAAGCGGACAAAATCGATATATTACAAATCCCGGCAAGATATAGTACTATTTCTGAGTAAGACTTTTGCAACACTCTTGTAAACATTGTAGCAAATTCACGGAAGCTGCAAATGAATATACAAAATTTGACGGCTTTAGATGCTTTAACGGATGAAGTTTAAAAAATTCGATATCTGTTTTTCGTGCAGAGCTACAAATTTGTAAACTTCGTGCTTGTATACTTCGTTCAATGATACAAATTTCCGGAAATTTTTATTAAAATATCCAGGCGCTAACTCAGACTTTCGCTTCCACAGTCACTAGAATTTAACTTTCTCTGTCAAATACAACAAATTTCATTAAAAGCGGTCCAGGGGCTGTATCAGAAAAGTATTTCTGCGTTTTAAATGTATTTGAATAGGTGGCATAGGAATTGGGCCCGAGCTAAAGCTTCCTATTTAGCCCCCTTTTTAAAAAAAGCTTCATGCTGGAACGATTCCAATGAAACTTGTTGGATTTGAAAGAAAAAGTTAAATTTTAGCGACTGTTGGAAGCAGAATTTTGAAGCCGAAAATTGGTAACATTGAAAAAAATAAAAGCACATGATTTACAAATTCTAAGCCCTGCACTAAAACCCAAGTATGAAGCTAGCTATACGTTATACAGAACTGCTCCAAGCAAGCTGAGACACTCGACGCTCTGTGGCTGCCATTCCAATGTACTACGCACCGACTAGACAGCTTTGAGGAAAGCGTTGTTCAGTAGGATGCGCAGCTTTCGATGATGCAGCTAGAACATCTTCACACTCATTTCGCCGCGGACGATAGGCAATACAAGCAGTGAATGCAGCGGCTATCGGCGCCATCGACGAACTCTTTAGCCTTCTTGCTCTGCTTAATATGTTTTAGGGCACGAGAATGGTTTTTTGGAAGCTGACAAAGTTCCAGAATGCCTAAAAACTGCAGTTGTTTGGCCACTACACAAGTTCGGAAAGAAAGATAGTATTGAAAACTATCGGCCAATTTATATATTACCGGGTATTGCTCAGGCCACAGGAACATTTCTTTTCCACACTATGTCTTCTTTTCTTAACAAATTTTCTATCCTAACTGATCGACAGTTTAGATTTGTTTCAGGGCGTGGTACCGTGGTACTGATTGAGGAATTTTCAAATGAACTGTTCTCGGCATTCGATCAGAATCTTTTCACATGTGTGCTGTTCTTAGATGCAGCGAAAGCGTTTGACACCTTGAATCATCAAATCTTGCTAGGTAAATTGTATTTTTGGGTATTTCGTGGGCCTTTTTAGAACATTCTCGAAAATTACTTGAGCAACAGATTTCAGGTGGTCACTACGGATGATAAAGGCGTTTTTATTTCTAAGCTGTCACTGGAAAGCTGGAGCTCCTCAGGGGCCCATTTTATCGCCACTGTTGTTTAATGTCTTAGTTAACGACTTTCCTTTGGCAATTTCCAAAATGTTCCGTGTTCCAATATGCTGATGACACTGTGTTACTGGCGAAACATCTTTCTTACAAAATGTCCACTGAAATGTTGCAAAATGACGTGTATAAGGCAATGCTTTGGTTCACTAATAATAGAATTCTTTTTAATGCCCAAAAAACACAACTTGTTTGTTTTCGCCCTCCACTCAAGACTACTGTAATTAACATGCCTCTCTACTTACATGAGTCGGACTGTGTTTCTTGTGAATGTGCCCCTATTCCACACGTGGACTGTGTGAAATATCTCGGAATCTCTTTCGATAGTAACTTATCGTGGCAACATCACTTATAACATATTTGTTCTAAACAGAGGTCAGTAGCTTGGCTGTTGTTTAACATCAAAAGTATTGCACCCTTATCAGTAAATAAAGATTACAGTACATGCACTGGGTTACAATGTGTTGAAATACGGCATTACAGTATACGGCGTCTGTTTGGATTGTTGGAGATGCAGGGTGCACAGGATTATAAAAAAATGTTCTTAATAACGTTGCCTACAATTCCCCAATTGTAACAGCTGCAAATATCTTCCGTGAACTTGGTCTACCGAATTTTCATTTTCAAACACGTCCGTTATGTAGTTCCCCGTTCAGCCACAAGGTATGTTGCGGCCAGACGCTGTGCATATGTGCCGGACATCTTTAACAAATTACCAGAGGAAATTTTTAGCTCGACATCGAAAAGCACGCTGAAAGAATTATTAAAGCAGATATGTTGAAATTAACTTCCAGAACCCTTTTTGCATACCAATATTTACTTTTTCAACTTCTTTTGTTATAAGTAGATTAACCAAATTTTATCTGGTTCTTTTCAATTTTTTTGTCATTCGTTTTATTTCTTTATTCTACATGTCTCATCCATTTATGTATTTTTTTCTTGCCATGTCTATCATATTCATAGGCACGGTCCCACAAGCCAACTGAGGCTTAGACGGGCCTGTTTGTGTTGTTTTGTGGCAATAAACATTATTATTATTATTATTATTATTATTATTATTATTATTATTATTATTATTATTATTATGTTAATTTCAAACATACCAGATGTTTTTTTAACGTTAGCAGAATTCTTTAAGATCGTCTGTGGCATATTGCACAAATATACTCATTGAGTCAGATTAACCGAAGAAGCGGGCATGACTTGCCCAATAAATCCAAATGCATAATTCACTAATTAACAAAGTTTCACTACACAACTTCTAAAGAATTACTTTAGCGCATATATTGCAATTAGCGAATTGTAAGTATCATTTCAGAAACGTAAGGAAGGCGCGATGAGCCTGGTCGCGTTGAGGCGCATAAATACTGGGGTACAGGCATTATTATTATTATTATTATTATTATTATTATTATTATTATTATTATTATTATTATTATTATTATTATTATTATTATTATTATTATGTATGGAAACATACAAAACACAAAGGAAACAGGGAGGGAGCATGCTCACAACTGCCACTAAGAGGGGTAAAACGCCTGTCTACTCTTTCGGGAGGAGGGAATGGAAAGAGGAGAAGAGAAGAACATAGGAAAACAAAGAAATAGGAAAGAAAATACAAAATAAACAAAGGACAGAGACACGGACAAAAGAAATTAGGAACATGGAAAAAATGTCTATAAACGGGAGGCGAAATCAGTTTTCTGCATGAAACTGGGCAATGCTCTATGGGCCTTGTCGCGTTCGTCTCTGGTCGCTAGGCATTCGTCGAGAGTGGACAATTAACGCAGGCCAGAAAGACCATAGTCTCTCAGTACAGCGACGTGCACTGCTCGAGGAAAGCCGCACACTCCAATATGAATTGCTTACGTGCTCGCAGGAACCACAACGTGCACACGACGCACTGCCCACACGCCTTTGTCGGTGTAAACGTTCGCACACCAAGACACAGCTAACCCTTTACTTGAGTAGTATATTGCTCTAGCGCGACAAGGCAAGCCTTGATTATGAACGCGGGCCGAGAAGGTTCCACTTGCAACACGCTGGTATGGGTTCTGCTTGAGTGACCAGGTAGCGTCAAATCAGCAGACGAGCACCATCAAGCCTACACAACACTTCCGGCAGTCACAGACGTAGTGAGCACAAGTCGAAGCCGCTTGATCAGAATACCGACCCCTCAGTGCGAAGGTATCCACTGGCTAACGACAGATAGCCCACGAAATGTAATGTTATTGGTAAAGGTCAGTAATGCTACGCACAACTAAACCATCACCGTCACTTACTTGTAGTTTCATAAGAGCATCGCGGTAGCCTGTAAGGTTGGCACCCTTTGATGCGGTTAATTCTTCTTGCATGCACTTGAGTACAATGTCTTCTGTATAGCTGCGTAGTTTTTGATGAGGCTTGATGTGGTATGGGAAGTATACATCGTATATCAGTAGAAGGTCTGAATAAAGCTGCAGAGGTGCCTTGGACCATCGCTGTATACAGATTTATCTGTGAATACTTGAAAGCAATCTGGAAATCTTTCGAACAAGCAAGTGTGACTGAGCCGATTGGAATACCACGAAAACAGGCAATTGCGACTTATTAAATCTAAGGGGACGAATTCACAAAGCTTTTTGTTCTTTAGTGTTGTTTCCCATTTGCCAGCAGCCTTCGCTAACAATATGTCCGTCATGGCTATTATTTGGCATTTGCTCTTGCGAACCGTTCCAGCGTACGTGTTTACTTTTTGTCAATGCAGACCGCTTTGCCTCTTTTGCCCGCTTTGCGGATGCTGGCTGCTGCGGCCAATTCTATAGCAACTGGGACCACTGTAGGCGCCCAAATGGACAAGCAGAACAGAAGTGAAGAATTCGGCAACGGAAAATTTAAGCAGTTGGCAACAAAAGCAGCCGAGTGTGAAGAAGCGAAATGAACAGAATTAGAGCAGAGCGTGCATTGAGCGAGGACAGCTGAGCTACATTTAAAAGTGAACAAGTGATGCCTCAATATCAACATTATCAATATTTCCCGAACCATCAAAGAAAGCTTCGCCTATCACCGATTCCCACGCATCCGCGCGAACCGCCACTTTTACAGCGAAGCTGTTACGCTCTCGTTGGTCGGCATTCTAGAGCGCAGCTCTAGGCGCCCGTTCCTGCGGCGAGCCTCGGTGCCGGCGTAACCGAGTGAACGAGACCAGCAAAAGATGAAAGGCGCGAGGAGGAAAGCGAAGGAGGAGGGTTCAGCGGAATCATGAGGCGGAAAGCGGAGGGGGGGGGGGGGGTATGGTGAAAGCGTGAGAAAAAAAGCCTAGTGCGGCGACGGTATCTACGAGATGTCGCCAGAGTAGCATGCTTCGTCTGGGAGGTCTGTCTGCGTCGGCTGCTGTGAATCGCGCCAACGCGTCACCCACGCTCTGCCTCTAACGATCTCCATATTAGTGAAGCAGTCCCGCTACGCTTCTGTCCGTTTGCAACGTGCTGCACGACATAGATTGTCGGTGCCAGCCAATATATCGTGAAATAGATGTACGTATAGAGCTGCGCTGAAATATCGCATTAGGGAGTATCGTAATCGTCGGTGAATATTTTCGTGTCCGCGTCCGTGGGAAAACGTGTGGGCCGATCCCGTGCAATACAGGGCCGACCCGCGGCGGAGGTGAACCAGACTTTAAGCACTCAGCAAAGTGAGGTGAAAAGTGCGTACATTCTTTGGAATCATGCATACAACATACAGAACACCATTCATTTCAGTAAAGAACGAGCACACAACCAGCATCCGAACCACATAATTGATGAGGCGCTCCTGACAGCAATGCGAAGCACGTAACGCTTCCGGCATATGTTTCCAGGTAAAGATTACTGTCGCGCAAGCTGCCGCGGCGGCGCTAGCTCGCAACGTTGAGAGTGACGTCACTAGCATTTCGCGTACAAAAGAGCCCGCCTAGCAACTGATTTCATTTTTGTTGCAGCACCCCTATGGTTAGGCAACGCATAGTTAGGACTCCCGTGGAGCAGCCTGAATACGAGGAGTGGCAAAAAAAAAAAAAAAAAACGGCAATACGACCAGCGGTGGTGTGCTGTCAAAATTACCATTACTCCCATAACTATCATTACTCTGAATTACCATCACTATCATCACTCAAAAGCAACAAAGCATTGCATATCCCCCTCGACATTTGTAGTGGTGGTTTGCAACAGCTTCGCTGGGCATCCACTTTCGCAGGGCCTGGATGGCGAGTCAAATTTTTTTTTTGTATTTTAGGGATTTAGAGATAAATAGGGAATGCACGTTTCTTATGATCTTTCGGAAGCGTAACTGAAGCAGCACCTGCAGAACTACCAGCAATGGGTATAAATAATGCCGCACTTTATTCCATGAGAGAAAATTGACGGTAAATCAGCCATTCATGGAGCAATATTATCCATCCGATGTGCGGTGCAGACGCTCGATATGATATAGCGCTCTCTGGTCTTACTTGCAGCCTCAGGGGTAACTTATGTGCTTCAATAGATAATTAAACAGATGCACCAGCGAATTTCCGGCGTTGCATGCTGACGACGCTAACGGAGACTGAACCCTATTCCAAAAGGCGGTCGGGCCGGCGCGCCTGCGGGGGACACCATGCAGAAGCTATGCGTTGAGGGCACCTGAAGTGCCCCCGTTCTGTAACTTCCTTATAATTCTGATTCGCAGTGTTTATGACAAACAACGTACAGAAGGAGCAAGTGGGAACGCTTATCGTACCACTTGCGCAATCGAGTGCTTCAGTGAACGAACAAGGCATCCACGGGACGTTATTTGCAACCGAGAGCGCGGTGTGACCGCGGCGTTTACCGGAAAGTGGGAAACTTGGGTGCATGACGACGAACTGCACGAATCATGCCAGCTGGGTTTGCCGGCGTCTACAGCATTGCAGGCCGCTTGAATTCTCGTTATATTTCGACCGTGACGCGCTCAGCAGGTCGCTCGTATACGAAGATATGCGCCGCAGTTTTCGCTCACGCTCGTTGTGTATTACTTTCCTCCGGGTCGTGAGTGGCATGAAACGCGCGCGGGGTAATCTGTGTGGTTGTGCGCGTTCTCACGCCTGGTTCACGCGCTTCCGACCGATGAAAGTTGCCGTGCCCTCGCTCGGGCTGGGGCATTTTCGTGGCGCCCAGTGCGGATCTCGTGCTCGAACCCGGCGTAGACCGGTTTCGCGCTTCGGGGTGCACGCGCGTTGGTGCTTCGACTCTCACCGGTTAGGCGGAGTAATTGATAACAGCTGCTTAAGACTATATAATGGGGACCGAAACCTATAACAGTTGGATTAACTCGTTTCCCATGAGGGCGAATGGAAACCAGTGGGAAAGAAGAACCGCACAACGCGTACCCGTTTGGAGTGCGTGTTTGCTTCTCAAATTTGAGCACGACCGAGGTCTCGAGCCAGCTGCGTGTTGACCGATGTACCTTGTATTATTATTCCTTGTTCCTTGTAGTATCATGTACACTTGTCGTCTACAACGAAAATTTGAATGTGCGTGAGTTACTTAACGTGGGTAATGGCCTCTGCCGATGCTATCTGCAACCGTTCTAAAGGAAAGCAAACCTGTACCAAAAAGACAAGTTCCGGCAGTTACCAGGCTGTTCAGGTGTACGCTGTTAGTTTGCTTCCTTATGGAAATTGATGACAAAGAAAATAACGAACTCAGATTGTTAAGATATGTGGTGGATGATGGCCCGTACACTATCGTCTACTATCGCACGCTGTGGTCAAGGTAATAATCGCTCGAACACACACTCGAATTCGCATCACGGTGTCAGAAATAATTTTTGCCGCCACTGCAGGCCTACTGCATTTCTGTGAAAGCAATTTCCGGTGCCTCGATTGCTCTTGATGCCGTGTCAAGTAATGACTCGCAGGGTGAAGACACGCCGTGTACATTTGGTGAACGAGCTTGGGCCGGTGCTGAGGGCGTACAAGCAGAGCGTGTTTCCCACCTCGATGTTGCTGGCAGACTTTATGATCAGAGGGCGAAGCGAATCTCGTGACAGATGAAAAGGATTTTCTCTCCGAATCTGTAAGGAGAAGTCCGGTCAGCTAGCAGCGGATGCTCACCTGAAGGATCCAGAGGCCGCTTGGGCGTCAATGCGGCGCGCCGTCGGGGAGTACACACTCGTAGAGCCCGCAGGTGCGCCGCGCACTGTGGTTGCGCCTCAGAGCAATCGGGACACGCCCGCCTCAAGCAAATTTCGTGCATTTACCTTGCGTCCGTCGTTGAGTTCTCGTTTGAACCTCTGCATTTTCCGTAGCGAGCATTCGATGACGCTTATCGCGCCATCAATGAGGCCGATGTGATGCGATGGCGCCAGCGAAACGAAACCTCAGTAAGTGCCGAAGAACTTCGAGGGCTCCATTAGGATGTTTTAGTTGCTATATGCGAAAATGAAATGAACGGTAACAGGGCGTTGGCTGGTAATCATTAAATCTTCGGAACCCTTGCCTTAACGTTGTCTACTACAAGTCATGCGCGCGTGAGAATTATCCCCAGCGCAAGTTTTCAACTACAAGTCATGCGTGCGTGAGAATTATCCCCAGCGCAAGTTTTCAAATTGCCGTGCTGGCTAGCATAGAATGTGATATGATTTAAGTCCCTTTCAAGGTGAAGCCTGCCTGTGATGGACACCAAGGGCAGTATAGTTACATGTGCGCGACAACGAAAGTGGAGCGTTTGATTCTGCCCATATATTTTATTAGCGATGCAAATGCAGAAACGTTGAACGTGTATAGTCAGGATTTCTAGCGGTCGCGAACTAGAAACATTTGCTCAATTGCTGTATTTTGCGAATATCTACTCATAAAGAACATGAAATGTAATTGAAGAATGGAATATTCTATGCCCCGAGCCACATGTCGCGCTGTTTGTTGCGTGCGATTTTTAATGAAAACGGAGTAAGAAGTTCGAATAGCGCCGGTCATTGAAATCTGCACATTTCGCCCGACAAAATATTAATTTGCGAAGAAATTACCTCGCGGAATGTAACTGCCACGTATTCTTAACTAACTCATGGCCACTGCAGTCATTTCTTAAAACATGGCTTTCTTAAAATGCGTAATCGATCTTTGTAAATCCAGTATTTCAAGCACAGGCAGAGCAGCTAACGTAACTGTAGATATAGAACAGGGACCGTTTAACTTTATCGATTTCGGTGATATTTTGACGGCGTGACGTGGCATTTGGCGATATGCCTCACTGCAGAAACAGCCACTCAACGTCTAATGTAACTAGTATATCCGTAAGCGATCTATCAAAAAAAAAAAAAACACCCCTGTTCACATCAGGAATCACTGGCTCGATTTGCGGCTGCATTTAAGGCTTTACGAAAGTCTCATTTACGGAAGTCTCATTTGAAAAAACAAATGAGACTTCCAAGTCAGTCTACTGTCTTTACTACAGTACTTCATGCCATTTCGTTAGCTCTTGAAGACATCCTGAAAAGAGGAAATAATCAATCTGTTATATTTAGCGACTCCTTGAGCTCTCTTCAAGCTCTTGCATTTAGGTTACCATGTAGAAATAATCTGCTGAAGAAAATACAAAATCAATACACAAAATGCCACAATAGAGCTTTAAATGTCACTTTCAGCTGGATTCCTAGTTTTGTAGGAATTCTCGGGAATGCAAGAGCAGATTTTATGGCAGCCCGTACCAAAGATTTGGAGCTACATGATGTTGGCCTACCTTGGCAAGATTATAAAGCCACTTCAAGAATAGCAGTTGAGAAACAATGGCAGAAAGTGTGAGATCAAGAAAAACTTAACAAGCTTCATTGCATTAAACCTATTTTACGAGAATGGCGGAGTTGTCACCACAGACAAAGATTTTATGAGGTTATATTATGTCGCTTGAGAATTGGTCACACAAGGCTGACGCATAGTTAATTAATAACAAACAACAACCAACATGCCAACACTGCGGTGAAATTTCAACCATGCTACACTTTTTAATAACATGTCCTGGCTTAGAAAAATGGAGGCAAATATATTTTAAGATCTTTTACGAGAAAATAATCCCTATCCATCCCATGTTTTTATTGAGTGATGAACCACTCGTGCCATATGAAGATACCTTTAACTTTTTAAAAGCCACAGGAATTCTACAAGAACTATAGCACATTCCAGGTTTTATATTTTTACTTGGCCATTTACACCATTTTACAGCATTTGAAGAAATAAGCTAATCCGAAAAACATGTGTTTGGCGCATTATAGTCTGCACGGCTGCTGCGCCATAAAAATAATAAATCATCATCATCATGCATTTACGGCTGATCTTTGGATGAGCGCCCGAATTCACAAAATTTTACGTTCATAAGTGTGGTCTATCGTTGAACGGCCGCTTTTGCAAAATAATATGTCTAACATTACAATTGGCTGATATGTGCTGCTACGAACAGTTCTAGCGCAAATACTTTTTATTTTTGTGAGTACGGGTCCTGATTTTTCGAATAAGACGAAGGCAAGTTTTCTGGTTCGACTCAGTTCCGGCATCATTCTGTTTGCATGTATTGCTTGTCGCGTGGTGGCGCCGTTGGCAAACTATGCAAAATGCCCAGAATTATCGGGTATTCTTTCGCTCGCAGCAGCCTGCAAAGCTGCTTCGGCCCGGGAACCCGGTTGTCGTAGAGCGTGACATGCCTATCGTGAAGTCTTCATGTATGTTCTTATGCGAAGCCTTCCGAAGTTGAAGTAACTACTGAATATTGGTTTCACCTTGGCAAGGGAACGCAAAACATTCGAGCTATTAGAACATAACGTATTCTGTACATTTGGGACCTTAAACTGGCACATATATCAGCAAGATTTCGGTTGGTTATATGCTTCTTATTAAGCCATGAGTATTGAAGCGGGGATGACTCCGAAGATTATGAGTTTGTGCGTGTGTGTGTGAGCGCGCGAGTCGATCGCAGTATTTGGTATCGTAATAAATAAAGCATATTTCTTGCTACGTGATTTCACTGCGAATCTTGGTAGCAGCTGGAGGTCGCTTCGAGAGAGCGCTGCCGTATATAACAACATTCCCTTCCTTGTTTTATGCTTTGTCTCTTTTACGTGCGGCGGCATTTACACCGAATGCCAATGTTGGCGCTGTGAGGCTTTTGTTTGCAACCACATAATATTGCGCCTGCTGAGTGTTGCAGCAAAAGGTGATGTCCAAACGCTTTCAAGTAACCACCCAGCGTGATTTAGACAGCACGCAGCACAGCTGCTAATATGCGCTTGACACAATCTCGCGTCACAATCATTGCACGGGACACCATTTCTGGGCTAGCTGCAGAGGAAATGGTAAGATGGAGGAAAGTATGCTCACGAAATATGACCGATTAGCCTCCTCTGGCTTTAACCACGACCCCGCGCAGTAAACTCACGGTGCCTTGTGTATGCGCCGTTTCTGGGATGCGATTACACCATGAAGGGGCTTCACCAGGAAACAACCTCGATAAATGCGTTCTCGTGTGATTAGTCCGCGCTGCCGCGCATTGGGACAAGCCTAGGGATGCCCATTTAAGAGTGATGGCGGCGCTGAAAAGAGCATAACTCGTACCATGCGCGACTGCACGCTCGAAGGAGGCGCGTCAGGCGGCGAGGATAACGGGCCAAGCGGGCCACCGAGCCTGTTCGAACGTGCCAAACGATCGGCTCAGCGTAGTACATACGAACACGGACGTGATCCACTCCTCTCGCCTGGTGGAAGACAACGAGGGAGTCCGCAGCTATTGCAAAGTGGCCCCGCGCCAGCGTGACCGAGCACTCGCGTCCTCCGACACGAGGCGCAGGACGCTTCCGGAGCCGCCGATCACGGCGCGCTTGCTTGACCTGCGGCGGCGGTTTCATGCGTGTGCAGAACGGCTCGAAGGTCGTCGCACTCTTTCTCTTTGGTTCGTTTGCTCCCTTCCTACATCTGGTTATGCTGCGCTTACGTGACCAGTTTGTTCAATGCGGGCTGCCCCGTGCGGATTAAGCGTTCAGAACGGGTGATGACTTCTTTCGCGACTCCGTCGCCGTAGCGGTCGCAAACAATTCTGGCGCTTTGGATGCCTAGGGCAACGGCAGTCTCAAGACGCGGAACCTGGCCAGTATCGCGTGTTCTCGCATAGAACTTTTTTCGAATGAGCAGGGATGACCTTGATACCTTGGCTTGGATGTGGAGATCTCCATAGCTATATGCCTGCCGCTGCTGGCGTTTGGCGCTTAAAAATAAACAAAGCATTTCGCGAAGCAATAACAGCAAACAAGGACTCCATAACTACGCTTCAGAGATAACGATATATTTTCCTCATTAGTCCGTCTGTCCTTCCTGTTTCTCGCTCAGATGTCCACGTGTCAAAAGAAACTACTAGAACGTTAAGTCCAGGGAAAATAGGGGGAAGGCGCGAGATGGAAATTCAGGACGATGAGCAAAACGAGAACAGGGTGAAAGCGGGAGCCAACGTTTGGACAAGTCCACTTGTCGAAACGTTGGCTCCCGCTTTCACCTTGTTCTCGTTTTGCTCATCGTCTGGAACGTTAAGTGGAAGATATAACAATTAATTGGTATGTAAAAACGCTATCAACTATAAGCATATGTTCACAGCCGAAATTTAAAAAAAGAAAAAAACATGAGAGCATCATGACAAATCGTAGCGCACAAACACGCAGACGAACAGAAAAAGAGAGTTGTCTCTTTCTGCGCTACGAATTGTTATGCTGTCGAACGAACAAGCCAGAACAGTGACATTTGTTAGAGCATCACCCGTGATAACCAAGTGTCTTACATGCTCTGCCGACTACCACGTTTATATGGTTGTTACAACCTTTGCTAAAATGTTCTAAAAATTTGCTCGAGAAATCAGCGGTTATGAAAGGCATTTGTTTTTCTGTTTTTTTTTTCACAGCCTCTACACGTACGAATTATGCACCACTGGCACGCATGAACACTGTCTTGTCATCGTTGTTGTACACATTCCACATGGCGGACCATTGATTCTTTCCACCGTTTTTGTTTTATGAATGAAAGTTCCCTACAGCAGGACGAAATTCACAGCAACGTTCAAAGTAAAAGAGAGAGCGAGAGAGATAAATGAAATGTGAAAGGCAGGGAGGTTAACCGGAAGATAGATATCCAGTTTTCTACCCTGCACTGGGGAAGAGGTCAGGGAAGACATAAATGTGAAGAACGAAAACACACACAGAGAAAGAGAGCGATATCAAAAAACACGAATACTCACAAAGGAACGTGGCAGTCTCACAGTCGTTTAACTAGGTCGCTTGACCGGAGGAACTTCATTAGCGCATTCGTCACCTTCTGGTGGGAAAACTGTATCAGCCGGCACTCGAAGGGCGTCCGCTAAGAAAGCGGCCAGTCGTTGAGACGTCGCCATCATGAGCGACTGTCTCTGGGAACTGTAGTGAAAACAATAAAACAGGATATGTTCATTGGTTTCCTTGTTACCGCAATGGTGACAGGCATCACTGCCAGCCTTTCCGATGCGGCAAGATTCTAAGTATATATAGAACTCAAACCTGCTTGCGACAATAGACATATTGGTTTAGCCTTGCAGTGGAAACCCACTGTAAACTGTATGTCAAGCTCGTAACTGCAAAAAAATTCAATACATAGTTAGCCAACTAATCATTGTAACTTGTCATTGTCTGTCGAGCAATGGCTACCTATAGCATAAACTTAGCTTGAGAACGCGGGCGTTTCTGCCTCATGGGACATATAATGCTTTCGTATTATTAATGTAAACAACACTACCGCTCCAAGCAAAAGAAAATGTTCAATGTCTATTTTCCTTATATTTCTGAATGCAGCCGGGGTTGATTCATATGCTTGCAGCATGACATTTCAAGCATGAAATAGGATATGAGTCTGCAAGTTCGCAAAGCAGAACATGGTCATGTTGTAGGCTGAAGCTTACTTTGTCGTCTTCATGAACATTTCAGTGTACTGGAATGACGCGCGCCTGAACATTCGTCATTTGCGAGCTTCCCGGCTTCTCCTATAGCCTTCTGTTGGGGAGACCCGCTGGGATGCGTCTCTGTGCCAAGTTATTTAAATCAACGCCAACGTATTACATTACGTATCGTTTCAGTTGTCAGTTTCAGTTTTCAACATTGCGGTAATGAACAAGGCAGTATATATCTTCCAATCGCTGTTGGCTGTTGTCATACTCACAAACGCTGATATCAAGCCAATATTCTCGTCTATCTTCACTTATACGTAAGTGCCTGTTTATACTTAAAAGCATTTGGTAGGAATTGTTTTTGTTGTTCTATTTTTTTTTCAGTCGTGTTTAGTTTCACGCTGCTGAGACCATCTGATGATAACTATTCTCGACGGCACATATTTCGTCTCCAATTGCAAAAAGTGACGAATTTTCACAGAATACTATGGTCGGAACATTCAATAGGCCACTGCAATGTAGATTGAAAATTCCTATTTAAACGGGGAGAAAAGAAATGAAGGAATGAAGGGTTGATCAGGAAGGACGTACTGCCGGCTTTCTTGATGTTGATTGCGTTCCAAGGCTGGTGGTGACTGGACGAGTCGGAACACGTTTGTGGGGCAGCATTTTCCATCTCCATCGAAATGTAGCCCGAAAGAAACGTTGTATCGAGTGGCCTGTCGTGGTGAATGGAGGCACTCGGCAGACAGAGGCTAGACGTCTCGGCTACGAGGTCAGAAATGATTTCATTTTTTGCTCCAACTGTCTCGCATGCATCCCATTATCGCGATGGCGCAAGCTTCCAGCGGGCAAAATAAAGAAATAAGAAAAAGTCACACAGACGTCAGTATTCACCGGTCTTTGACAGGTACATATATAATTAATTTAAAGTTGTATCGGCTCTCTGGCGTGGCTAAGCAGGAAGAATATGCTCCATTGACTGGGCTGGTGTATTGTGGCATCGACAGCGCCGTCACTGTGATAAAGCCGTGCCGAGAGCGAATGCGTTCGGATTTCGGCGTGTTCCTTTCCATCCCATACATTTACCGATCACCGGACGTTGTTTGTGTCGGGATCGTCTTCCTTGTCCGCGAGCGCTCCATTTCCAGCAGTACTGTATTTACCAGAGGTGGTGCCGGTGCACGTATACGTAGCCGCCACTTTCTCGCGTGCTTCGCGCGTCGCCAGCGGCGTCTTTTCGGATCGACCTTTGCAGCCGATACCACCGCATGTACACGCTCCGGGAGCAGCGTTGCTTATCCGCGAATAACTGGATGTCATCATTTCGCCTGCAAGTCGACAGCTGCGCGCCGCTCGCTGTCGACCACGCGGTCGTCAGGATTAGACCGCAGCTGGATGGCGGCATGACAGCTCGCGCAGCCGAGCTGCCGGCTTCTCCTGCTCCGGGCTACGCGGCCCATTTTCCGAGAACGGCGCAGCCGCCACCATGGGTTCTATCGCCTTTGCCATCGCTAACGAGCGTCGGCGAGTGGAGGTATAATTACTCCAAGTGCTCTCGCTTCCTCACACATTGGCTCCGCACGTGATGCAAATGTATTACTGTAATACAGTTGGGAATCGCTTGGCAGTCGTTCTTTTATTTGCATTTTAGCGAATGATGCGCTCGAACAATTTGGTCCGCAGGAAGCGGACGTAGCAGTGTCGACAGAAAAAGAAAACAGGCAGAGGAGTACGCGGTGTTATGAGAACGTTGCATTTTTACAGCACTGTCACTGCTGTCAGTGTGGGCTAGTTTCAATGGGAACGAACACTGTGCCAGCTTAGAGCTTTAGAGATAAGCAGTTGTTGCAGATGGAAGCAGATCCCTGGGAAAGGGCTGCTAATTGGTACCAACCATATTGCACTGCGCGACATCTTCAGGTTTCTCTGGTTGCATTTCATGCCATTGATACGGGCAACGTAATAATAAGAACCACGCTCTGGTGTTCCTAGTAAGTGCATTTTGTTAAGGCTGAAGGAAAGGGAAACAGAGCGATGTCATTAGAAAGCAAGTGTTGGATACCTTGCTTGGTCAGCAACGCTACTCACGCGCACCTGTTTTAGAGCGTTCGGAGCCTGCGAGAATGGTGTGTAGTCTCCATCCTTCGCACCTACGTATGCAGAGAACAGAAAGTGTTGTGCACAATCCTCCGACGATTCTTTTCCAGAGCGCTACTGTATAGATAAGACAAAATACCGGGCAGCATAATCATTTAACTAACGAAAGAGGGCGGAAGAGTAAATAGCAGGCCTGCCAGCCTCTTTGGTTGCGCCACGAAGGACGAGCAGCGTGAGGTCAGCAGGGAACAATGCCGTGCCTTGCAGGGCACGCACCCATGGGAAACAAGGTGACATCCGGAGCAGCTAGCGCGCTCTTCAACCTGCTCAGCTTCGCCGACAGCACCGATATAAGACGCCCCTAACAGAATAGACACTGGGCCAACGTGTTCCGTTTCTTGTACTTTTCTTCTGTCTGCGGAGCTTCGGTAATAATCGCACAGTCACATGAGACGTTGACTTCCGAGACGAACTATGGCTGCAGCGTTAGCCTGGCATACGAGAAATGGGGACAGGGCGCGAACGGTCATGAATGTCGACGCGCGAGGCTATCACGGCGTTGGGGTGCCGACGGCACGTCGCGTAACGTCGACAAAAAGGAAACAAATCAGGAAACGCACGAGGAAACCTGAAATAGATGTGCGACAAGTTCCAAGAAAGGGACTGCGCGACAGCGTGTAACTCGTCACCGATCGCGTCTTCGCAGAATTCTGGTCGCCCGTCGCAAGCATACAACCCGATCAGGACACTTACTCAGACGCAAATAATATCCTAGATGACTATACCCGTGCTTATTTTTGCTCATTTTCAATATCCCGTTTTTCTTCTGCTCTTCCTGATTGGAGCGAAAACTTCTGAGCAATCATACGGCGTGTGGAAGTTGTTTCAGAACGTGTATAAATCTTGAACATAAAAAAAGTGGAGTAATGTCGTAAAGACTGGCTTTGTCTAACCTTCTTGAAACAGACTGAGCAATTCAAAGCGAGGTCATAAAAAAGTATTTAACAACTGTGGAGAATTGAGGTATACGAGCAGTATTGCGTGCTCTTATAGCGGAAGTTGTGACGGGATGAAATGACATGAGAAATTAACTAAATTATTTAGCGCTCGCTCCCTCGCGAGGATCTAACACATAGAAAAACATTTTACTGTCACAGAGTGCCTTGGAGAGACAAGATAAATTTTTGCATAGGTGAGCACCAGCAGAGCTATAGACAAGCCTGGAAATTTCTAAATTGCTAGCTGCTTTCCATGTAGCATCGGATGATGTAAGCATTTGACATAAACGACAAGCAACCTGTGCATAACAATATCATCGTAATGCGAACGAGTTTACTGTTATGAATTTTCAGCCCTTGCACGTATTTATTTCGGCTCTGCGTGGTTGTAGCCAATATTTTACTATTTGCAGTTTACCTTACGCCAAACGGCAACGTTTTGAACATTTAAAAAAACGATGTTTTTTTCATTTTGTTACTTCTGAAGACTATAGACTTATCTGCATAGTGGTGATTTGAATATTGATTTTACTGGTTTCTCTCTCTCCCCCCTCACCCCCTGAACTCCTCTCTCTCTCTTTCATGCTTCTGAATATGACAAATCAGTTCTGCGGAAGCCCACAAGGAGAATGAAAGTACATGAAAGGGAAAAATTGGTATCCAGCCGAATTGTAGCACGAAGGTACAAAGGAAACCGACACGGGTTTCCTTTCATGACTACTTCCTCCACTTTGTGGGCTTCCGCAGAACTGGTTTGCCACATCCAGTGTCCCAGTGCCTCGAGTTGTCGATTAATTCGCCCTCTCTCGGCGATCGGCTAGCCTCCTGCTTAGCTTTGATGGTAGAGCGACCGCCACAGAAAGGCGTTGGTCCCGGGTTCGAGTCCTGGACCAGGACAATTTTTTCTTCATCTGAGAGGCTTTCTTTTTGAAAAAACTTGTATGCGTTTCCTTTGTAGCTTCGTGCTACAATTCGTGTGGATGCCAATTTTCCCCTTTCATGGACATACTTCTGTAGCTCAAGATGTTTATCCTATGTTTTCTTGCAATGGCCTTGCAAACGTCATAACTTCCTCAACACACCACCACAGAATCTTCGTCATCTACCTTGGATCTTGTAATTGAAAACAGACACAACGATTTCTTTTGATGATCCAATCACATCAAGCTTAAGTGACCATTGCGTAGTATTTATGCCATAACGTAGCAAAACTAGCGATAAAGCAATACACAGATGATTACGATACACCATAAAGCGAAATTTGAGCACGGCTTTATATGTGTTTTCATTTCGCGATATATTGAGGCAAAGAGTTTGAGAGACGTGTAGTAGAGTCGGCAATAGTCGAAAATCTGATCTGCGGGTCAAGTGCGTCGGCTTTTATGCATGTCTTAGCGAAGGTTCCAGTGTAATCGCTGGTAATCCGGAAAGTACTATACAATTCGTGTCGCGCATACAATCAGATTACAAAACAACCGCAAACCATGACAATAGAAACAAACGCGAACGATCGATACTAAACCAAGCAAACCAAACAAGCGCGAGCGAGAGCTGACGCGAGCAGACCATAGGCTGAGAGCAGATACGAGTACGCATCGAGCGGTCGGGCGGGTCCGCATGACACCAGTCTCCGCCGTTCGCGGCTTGCGGCTTTCGTCCCCCGCTCCTCGCACGCACGCACGCACGCACGCACGCACGCACGCACGCACACACGCACACACGCACGCACGCACGCACGCACGCGCGCGCACGCACGCACACACACGCACACACACACACACACACACACACACACACACACACACACACACACACACACACACACACACACACACACACACACACACACACACACACACACACACACACACACACACACACACACACACACACGCGCGCGCGCGCGATAAGAACGCATTGATACAGCACGTAAGAAAATGGTAGACACAGCGACGGCGTGTCTTTTGTGTGTTTGTTACATCATCATGTCACACATGTTACTACATATGTTACTACATCATGTCACATATGCACCAAGTAGGCCTTCTGTAAGTCATTTTAACTCAGTGTGAACGTGTGTGTGGTCGCTGTATTTCTCATGCACCTTAAATAGTGAACAGAGTTGCCTGAGTGCGGATGACGGTTAGTCAAACTATGTCTTAAGGCCTGGGATTGTGAGCTTTATTTGAAGTCGGCTAACACACCATAGAGGAATCATACACCTGGCCACTGGTGCATACCTTAATGCAAGTGAGGCACGATGGGCGAACACAGTTGCACTGATTATCGTACGGGGTGTTTCGGATCGGACTGCTGGTACGATCTGTTGGGAACTCGGCGCTGACGCCCGTGGTTGTACCTGGGTCGCAAGCCCCAAGGGTAGCGTTGGCCTGGCGGCCTGGGGTACAACTGGAAGCATCCGAAGGTCCCGGCAAAGCATGAGTCGACTGGTAACAACGAAACAACTTGTTTATTTTAACATCGCAAAGAGTTGGTGGTCAGGTTTGACCGAAGTAGAGAGACGGGAGAGCACTTCACTCAACAGAAGAAATCGGAGCCCTCCTTTTGGCGTCCGGGGGCAGCTGTTTTTATACTCTCGCAGTTGAGGGCAAGAAGGAACCCCTCAAAAGACGAGCACGTGAATGTACAATGGGCTAATGGTGACGCACACTGTCGTAGCGATGCCGTAGCACCATGTCGAGCACGATCTCGTAGCACCCTGTCGTGGCGCTGCCGGTCGGACACAATGACTGTAATGAGAGGATGGTCCCTGCTTTGGCATCGCCTGTTTCGGGCATAATGACTGGAACGAGATCCCTGCTTTGGCATCGCCTGTTTCGGGCACAATGACTGGAACGAGATCCCTGCTTTGGCATCGCCTGTTTCGGGCCCAATGACTGGAATGAGATCCCTGCTTTGGCATCGCCTGTTTCGGGCACAATGACTGGAATGCGAGGATGATCCCTAGGCGGTCGCATCGCCGCAGTCGCGCCTGGAAACACCTGGCGATGAGTGTTGCGGCGACGACGATCGGGCCAAAATGTCTGCCGCCCCGCCGCAGTCGCGCCGGCAAAACCACGTGTCGCAGGCGAAACGCAACAGACCGCCCCGCCGGGGGAAGGAGATCCCGATGGACAGGGGACTGCATCCGCTGTCCGGAGGGATGTCGCTCGATGATGCTCATAACCGAAGTCGGGCGTCCCTCGACGTTTCTTGAGCGCAGCGCACAGAGAAGGCCTCGTTCTCTCGTTCAGGTTCGCACGGGGCACTGCAAAGTGACTTCGGGAGAGTTCACATTTTTGTTCTCGTTCCCGGCAAGCGTTAGAACTACGCTGAAACTCAACCGCTCAGTCAGCAAGCACGGCACAACCCTCACTAAGCCCTGCCAGGCTCTTTCCCCTTTTTATACCACTGCCTAGTTCCTTACAGTAGTCTAGCATCACTCAGAACGCGTCCACAAATTGAAAAATTGCACTAGAAAGCATATCATCACTTTGAAACACTAAACAAAAGCAATATGTTAAAAAAAAATCCTGCCTCAGGAAGAAAAACATCAGTAACAAACAATTTTGAGGCTGATTCCTACGTTAGGGGCTTCGACTTAAGCCATCGGCGTTACCGTTGAGACTCCCCTTTTTGTAACGCACCTCAAAGGAATATTGTTGTAAAGCGAGGCTCCAGCGCAGGAGGCGGCCATTTTTGGGAGAGATGGTCTGCAGCCATTGGAGAGGGCAGTGATCCGTCTCAATGATAAACCTCGAGCCGGCTAGATAGCATGACAATTTCTGAACGGCCCACACGAGACATGCACACTCTTTCTCGGTGGCGCTATACGCCTGCTCACGACTGGTCAGCTTACGACTAGCATACAGGACGGGGTGTTCTACTTCTCCATTTTCCCGTTGGCACAGTACAACGCCCATGCCTCGCTCACTAGCATCGCACTGAACAATGAACCCTTTTGTATAGTCTGGCGATCGTAGCACAGGCTGGCTTGTTAGGGCACTCTTTAGGGCGCTAAAAGCTCTTTCCTTGGTCTCGTCCCAGACGACTGTTTGAGGCTCTGTCTTTCTTAGAGCATCCGTCAGGGGAGCCGCGATATCAGAGTACCTAGGGATGTACCTCTGATAGTAGCCGGCGACACCCAAGAACGACCGAATATCGGTCTTGGTGCGCGGTTGCGGAAAGTCTCGCACAGCGGCCACTTTTATTTCAGAGGGGCGGCGACGACCCTGACCAATCACGTGACCGAGGTAGACAACCTCGGCCTGTGCTAACTGGCACTTAGGAGCCTTGACTGTCAAGCCCGCTTCGCGCAGGCGGGTTAGCACTGCCCGCAAGTGTGTCATATGCTCAGACCAGGATGCGGAGAATATCGCTACGTCGTCTAGATACGGTAAAGCGAATTCTTGCTGTCCCCGCAACACTTTATCCATGAGACTTGAAAAACAGTATGGCGCGTTCTTCAAACCAAAACTCAACACTTTAGGACGGAATGTTCCCATTGGTGAAATGAACGCCGCATACCTACTAGCCTCTTCTGTAAGTGGAACCTGCCAATAACCCCTGACAAGATCTAGGGTGGAAATAAACTGAGCGCTACTAACTTTCTCAAGGCGCTCCTCGATGTTAGGGATCGGATAAATTTGATCCTTGGTGATGGAATTAAGCCTGCGGTAGTCGACGCAAGGACGAGGTTCCTTGCCCGGTACCTCAACTAAAATCAAAGGGGAGGTATAATCACTCTCACCTGCCTCAATAACACCGAGCTGTAGCATTTTCTTTACCTCAGCCTCCATAATATCGCTCTGGCGGGGTGACACCCGATACGCCTTGGATCGTACTGGCTCTGGGGAGGTAAGTTCTATATCATGAGTAAGTACAGAAGTCCTACCAGGCCTCTGAGAGAACAGACCTTGAAACTCTTGTAATAGCTGGTGTAGTTCGGTTTTCTGCTCGGGCGACAGCGGTGCTTTACTGATAAGGTCACTAATGACTTGACCGGTGTCTTCCCTGTTCGTCACTGAGCCTAGTCCTGGAAGCTCGACCGGAAGCTCTTCAGGAACGTTTACCATCATGCACACCACTGCTTCCCTTTGTCTATAAGGTTTGAGCAGATTACAGTGGTAAACTTGCTGTGCTTTCCGCTTTCCTGGCAGACTTACCACGTAGTTAACGTCCGACAGTTTCTGAACAATTCGTGCTGGGCCCTCCCACTGCACGTCTAGTTTGTTGTTTAGCGATGTGCGCAATATCATGACCTCATCGCCAACCTCAAAACGACGGGCCCTGGCTGTCCGATCATAATAAACCTTGGCCCTCTGCTGGGCCTTTGCCATTGCTTCACCTGACAACTCCTGTGCCCTTCTTAAGCGTTCGAGGAGCTTAAGCACGTACTCCACCACGACTGGGTCGTCGCCCCTACCTTCCCATGATTCTCGAAGCATGCGAAGCGGAGATCGAAGCGAGCGACCGTACACCAGTTCAGCTGGCGAAAACCCCGTAGCCGCATGCGGCGCGGTCCTTAAAGCAAACATCACCCCAGGCAGACACAGCTCCCAGTCAGTTTGATGTTCAAAACACAAGGCTCTCAACACGCGCTTCATGACGGAGTGGAGCTTCTCAACGGAATTCGACTGTGGGTGGTACACTGAGCTGTGTAGCAGCTTTACCCCACACCTTTCGAGAAAAGTTGTCGTCAAAGCGCTAGTAAACACTGTGCCCTGATCTGATTGAATTTCTGCAGGAAAACCAACTCGCGCAAATATGGACAGTAGTGCATTAACTATCTCAACTGAGCTGAGTTCTTTAAGCGGCACTGCTTCAGGGAACTTTGTCGCTGGGCAGATCACAGTCAAAATGTGTCTGTACCCCGTGGCTGTTACCGGCAGAGGTCCCACAGTATCAATAACGAGCCGTCTAAAAAGCTCCGTAATGATAGGTACCAATTTCAACGGCGCCCTCGATTTGTCCCCTGGTTTGCCCACCCGCTGACAAGTGTCACATGTCCTCACGAAATGGTCTGCGTCCCGAAAACACCCTGGCCAATAGTACTCTTGCAAGAGACGGTCCTTAGTTTTCTTAACTCCTAGGTGTCCGGACCACGAACCCCCATGTGACAAGCGCAACAGATCCTGACGATAGCATTGAGGCACGACCAGCTGATCGAACTCCACTCCTCGGCGGTCTAGATACTTCCGGTACAGGACTCCACCTCTTTCCACAAAACGCGCAGTTTTCCTGGCGATACCTTCTTTGACATTGCAGCGCACGTTTTCCAGGCTGCCATCCTTTTTTTGCTCGGCTATCAAAGCCGACCGGCTGACTTTTAGCAACCTATCAAGTCCGTCTGACGTAGGCGCGATGAGCAAATCAGTAGATAGCTCTTCTAACTTTCCCGCGTCGGGCGTTTCCTCTCCAGTATCTGGCGCCTTTAACGTTACAGACTCAAGTTTATTCAGTTCGGGCGTGCTCGGAATATCAGCTTGCTGCGCCTCTGACCCTTTTTCGTTGTTTGATAACGTCGGCCCCGCAACTACCGCCTTTGCAGCGAGCTCCCGAACCTTCGATCTGGTTAAGGCCTGAACACTAGCTTCACCAAACAAAAGCCCCTTCTCGCGCAGGAGGTGATCGGACCTGTTTGAAAATAGGTACGGGTACTGGGGTGGCAGCATAGATGACACTGCCGCCTCTGTCTCAAGCGCTCCGAAAGGTCCTTCAATAAGCACCTTTGCTACTGGCAGACACACGCTATGAGCTTCCACGGCTTGCTTGATCCACGCGCACTCGCCCGTGAACATATGGGGTTCTACGTAAGACGGGTGAACTACATCCATCGTAGCTGCGGAATCGCGAAGCACTCGGCACTCTTTCCCGTTCACGAGGAGGTCTCGCATGTAAGGCTCGAGAAGCTTCATGTTCTCGTCAGTGCTGCCTATTGAAAAAAACACAACTTTTGGTGTCGTTTCCGGACACTGCGCCGAAAAGTGACCCGGCTTCTGGCACGTATAACACAAGCGCGCTCGCCTCATCTCGAACCGCTTTCTGCGTTTGGCTGCCGCCGTCTCTTTACGTTTGGTCGGACTGCTTTCGCTCGCATCCGCACTACGCGTGTCCCCCTTTAATCTCATGGGTGTGAACTTTGGCCTCTCAAACTTCGAGCCAAATTCACCCTTTTGACCGTCCTTAGCTCCGCGAGCTCGACGCGTCACAAACTCCTCGGCTAGCTCAGCGGCTCTAGCCACCGTACTCACGTCTGGCCTATCCAAGACCCAGTATCGCACGTTCTCCGGTAACCGACTATAAAACTGTTCTAGCCCGAAACACTGCAGAACTTTATCGTGGTCACCAAACGCTTTCTCTTCTTTGAGCCACTCCTGCATGTTCGACATAAGCCTATACGCAAACTCTGTATATGACTCACTTCTGCCTTTCTCATTTTCCCGAAACTTCCGACGGAACGCCTCCGCAGACAGCCGGTACTTTTTTAGCAGACTCGATTTTACTTTGTCGAAATCCTCTGCTTCCTCTCTATCCAAGCGAGCGACTACGTCGGCCGCCTCGCCGGGTAACAAAGTGAGCAAGCGCTGTGGCCACGTTTCCCGAGAGAACCCCTGCTTCTCGCACGTTCGCTCAAAGTTAACCAGGAACAAACCAATGTCCTCTCCAAGCTTAAACGGCCGCATCAGGTCAGTCATTTTGAACAATACGCGTTCTCCTGCACCGTGTGCCTGACTTCCATTACGAGCGCGTTCCATCTCTACCTCAAGACGCTTCATTTCCAAAGCGTGTTGGCGGTCACGCTCTTGTTGCTCTCGCTCTTTCTGTTCTTTACGTTCACGCTCTTCTTTTTCTTTCTGTTCTTTACGTTCACGCTCTTCTTTTTCTTTTTGTTCTTTACGTTCACGCTCTTCTCTTTTTGCAATCTCCCTCTCTTCAATGGTCTCAAGGCATTCCGACAGCTCGTCATCCTCAGCCTCTAACTCAAGAATAGCCTTTAGCAGTTCTGGTTTTCTGAGTTTGTCCGAGACATCCAGACCCAACTCTCTTGCAAGCTCCAACAATTTCGGTTTGCGCAACGACTTCAAATCCATGGCTGCTCTGAATGCTGCTTTCTCTACTGCTTACTATTGTCTTGCCGCAACTAACCCGGCAGCAACGACAACCACAATTACCAGCTCTGTTTCTAACACTAACAAAAAGCCTGGCAAAGCTCAGAAGAAGAAAGTCCCGCACTCACCAAACCTCGCAGGCAGGAATTCCGCGCAGTCGTTCCGCTGCAGGCAACCAGTCGTCACACAGGGCTCGTTGCACTGCTCCCGGATCGTCGTTGAGCTGCTCAGCATACAGTCAACTGCATCTCTTCGCTGCTGGCCTCCGTTGTCGCGATCTCACCGCTGGCAGACAGTTGTTTGACGTCGGAGGCGATCTCACCGCTGCCAACCAGATGTTTGGATCCGACCCGCTGGTACGATCTGTTGGGAACTCGGCGCTGACGCCCGTGGTTGTACCTGGGTCGCAAGCCCCAAGGGTAGCGTTGGCCTGGCGGCCTGGGGTACAACTGGAAGCATCCGAAGGTCCCGGCAAAGCATGAGTCGACTGGTAACAACGAAACAACTTGTTTATTTTAACATCGCAAAGAGTTGGTGGTCAGGTTTGACCGAAGTAGAGAGACGGGAGAGCACTTCACTCAACAGAAGAAATCGGAGCCCTCCTTTTGGCGTCCGGGGGCAGCTGTTTTTATACTCTCGCAGTTGAGGGCAAGAAGGAACCCCTCAAAAGACGAGCACGTGAATGTACAATGGGCTAATGGTGACGCACACTGTCGTAGCGATGCCGTAGCACCATGTCGAGCACGATCTCGTAGCACCCTGTCGTGGCGCTGCCGGTCGGACACAATGACTGTAATGAGAGGATGGTCCCTGCTTTGGCATCGCCTGTTTCGGGCATAATGACTGGAACGAGATCCCTGCTTTGGCATCGCCTGTTTCGGGCACAATGACTGGAACGAGATCCCTGCTTTGGCATCGCCTGTTTCGGGCCCAATGACTGGAATGAGATCCCTGCTTTGGCATCGCCTGTTTCGGGCACAATGACTGGAATGCGAGGATGATCCCTAGGCGGTCGCATCGCCGCAGTCGCGCCTGGAAACACCTGGCGATGAGTGTTGCGGCGACGACGATCGGGCCAAAATGTCTGCCGCCCCGCCGCAGTCGCGCCGGCAAAACCACGTGTCGCAGGCGAAACGCAACAGGGGCTTTTCTGCCTTATGATGCACTGTGTGAATTCCGGGGAAGGTGATCAACAGAAACTGCTTTGCTTATAATAAAGGAAGCTATACTTCAGAACACTGACAAGAACTTAAATGCTTTCGGCGTATACATACATTTTTGTAAGGCGCGTGACTACCTAAATTATGATATGATAACACAGAAACTATCAAAATAAGGAATTAGGCGTACGCTCTTGGATGTTTTACATTCTTTAACCCAGGATCCCTGTCAGAAATACATCTTTTTATTCCTGAAAAAGAAATTAAGTGATTGATTTGCTTCTTCCCCTCTCGTGCCTATCTTTTCTGTCTTCTTCACTTGAACCATACGTTTTGTACTGCATAAATGTTCGTTACTCCATGTCTTTACAATTGCATTCTTTCTTCTATATGACGAAATTTCTGGAATTTTCCAGTGAATTCTGCATTTTTGAGTGTCAGAAAAGTGTCTTGAAAGACTGTTTGCCTTTTCTTTGTTTTTATGTATTGCTTGGGCTGTAGGAGGAGTCGGCCGCTGTAGATCGCGTCAGGTGCTCCTCTTCCTGGACCTGGTGACACGATGCGCAAGATCGATGCAAATGCTACAAGAAATGAATAAATAAAAATATATAAATAAACAAATAAATCTAGCGCGAGATCGCTTCCAAATTTCACAAACACACAAATGCCGCTTGGCAAGCCCTTACGAGGACTGCATCAGAAGCACAACACTTGTGACCACAAAAAGAAAAAAATATCTCCCACTTGCGAGCGTATATCAAACATACCTCGCTCGTGCGGTCGGAAACGAGTCACGCATGATACAAAGTTGAACTCTACTGATTGCGAACATAGCTGCGCAAACACAGGATGCGCGCGATTTCGGACGAGAAAATATCAAATTTCCTATACGCCCACAAAGGCGACATTTTAACGAGATTAAACGGGCAGCACATTTGTGCATTCTTATTATGACTCTCATTATCATGAAAGATTCGAATTAAAGACAATTTTTTGAAGGCACGAAATTTTTCCGATGCTATTGCGCCTCGTTAACTCGCCGTCTGGACAATGCACTGGGCAGAAGTGCGCAAAACTCGCAGAAGCCCATGTATTTTGGTCTCACTAAGATGGGCAGTGCCGGTAGACGGACGGGACGTCCACTCCCCTGAATGAAAGGAGGCACCGGACGCGAAACGTGTGCGGACAGCGTCGCCGGAGACCATGTACGCACCGCTGTCAGCACGACCGCACAGGCCACCGTCTCTCAAGACAGCCTCGCTACACTCACGTGTTTTCTGAAGTGCACGAGCTTTCTCTGGCGAAAATTTGGTCTTTCAGCGCAAGGGAAGGTATGGGTGTTATCTGCAACAGGCGATTTTTCAAAATTCCGTAAAACATAAAAATGATCACCCTGTGCACATGTAGTAGCATAAACATACACAATTTCACACATATAATGAAATGTATGTAAGTTGTGCTAAACAGTATAGTGGTGCAGTGATGATTTTCGGCGCGTGTCAGAGCACCCTAACCCCTTCCCCTTGGCTTCGGCCCTGCGTGTCACTGCGTCTGCCTGTCCCTCCATCGTTTTAGAAAAGAAGCGCAGGACAACGATGTGATCTGTGCGCTCCTATTGCGGTGCACTGCTTGTATCATGGCGTATATACCTGCCATCGGACGGTGACTGCCATAAGAGAAGGTGAAAATACTAAAAATGATAAAAGTAGCATAAGTAAACATACGTACGAGAGGCGACAGACGCGTGAGCAACGAGCACGTAGCAGCAACTGCACGGATCACTGCGCGAGGGGTCTTGCGACATATTCCTCCCTTCGGCTTCCACGCATAGGCCGTCGAGTTTTTTATGCCTTTTCAAGTCTACCCTCAAGGTTGGACCTTACCAGTTCTCACTTATTCTTTATGGGTCGCCTCCCGAGCTACTCAAGGTGTCCTGGAAATTTCTAGCTTTCTGAACACTTACAGACAAGGAGAGAATAAAACCGGAGAGCGCGTGCGTGTCTTCGCAGTGATGCTGTACCCGAATGCTGTGCTGAGTTCAGATAGTTTCGATAGCACACGGACCAACCGATTGGTTGGTTCGTGTGCCGTAGAAAACTGGCGGTTCCAGCCTTGCAAGCGTGTTGCCTCGCCCGCAGTAGCTCCGGTAAGAGAGTGGGAGAGAAAAGGATAAACGAAAGGCAGGGATGGCTCACAAGGACAGCGCCCGCTTGGTTACCCTGCGTCATAGGAAGGTGTTGGGGAAGCAAGACTAGGGGAAGAGAAGAAAGCAAAAGTTGATGTGCACTGAAGTCTCCGACGCGTTGAAAATCCTCAGCGCTGTGTCACATGTGGTCGCTCAGGCCGGTTGCCTTGATGAATCGCAGGAGCGCTTTTGACGCCTTCTGCAGCTTTAATGTACGTCGTGGTCCCAAAATCTTGTCCAGAGAGAAATGTTTTTCGTCTAGCTGGTTTAGGGCGTTGCGCAAGACTTAGCTCCATATTGTAGTCCTGTGGCTCCTACTGGTGGTCACGAAGGCTGGCGCCATTTAAAGAAACTATAAGTGTAACCACACGCCTCCCATTTTCTCAATAATGACGGAAAACTCCAATTCCTCAAATCGAACGCCAAAATTTGGAACTCATCCTAGAGGGAGGGACACAGAAGTAGAAACTGTGCCACGTCTCCCTCGGCGTTTAAACTGAAAGATATAGTGGCGATAGCGCGTATTAAATAGCTGTTATAGAGTGGCATGTAAAAGCCACTCCGCGCGAAAGCGTGCAGCATAATGGCTTCTCCTTCCGTGAAAGGCCTCTCGTAACAGGGGGGATGTGAAGGGGGACAGAAGCGAAGACCTGGAGACTTTTTTTGTGAAAACTGTACCATTCGGGACGGGCACTGCACAGGCGGCGTACCAGGGTCTCCTGGGCTAAACGATCCGCTGTTCCATTGTTCTTCTGCTTGTCTTAAGAAGTGATGCGTCCACATGCGCATTCTTGGGAGATATTTTCTGTCATATTTACGTATACTTTTTCTACGCTTTTTGTTGGCTATTAACGGACCGGCGCTGGAAAACTAGGTGGTGTGTGTAAAGAGGCAATATAGACAAACGTATCAATCAATCAATCAATCAATCAATCAATCAATCAATCAATCAATCAATCAATCAATCAATCAATCAATCAATCAATCAATCAATCAATCAATCAATCAATCAATAACGTTGTCGCTGCCCCCATTTTTGCGGTGTTTGCCTTCATTTATGGTCTTTTGTCTTGCGTTAGGCAAAAAACAAGAGAACCGTGCGAGCATCTCGGGCTGCTGCATTAGCCCGCTCCGAAAGAGCATGCCGGCTCGCAATGCGCGCACTCGTCAGAGCACTTAATGGTCGTACCGTGCAATAAGGCGGTGAGATTACCTTTCCATATTTCCCAATGAAGTGTATTGTAAATGACGCGTTGCTAGGCCGCGCTGGGTGTTGTTTATAGCGCACGTGGGAGTAGGCGCACGAGGCGTCCGGCTAGCTCGAAGAATGTGAAACGCGGCGGCGGGCGCCAGCGGCAGATGCGCGCCGCCAAGGCCGACCAGGGCTCCGTGGCCAGTGGGGCAAGGACGTTTCTTCCCCCCCCCCCACCCCCCCGGGGGGGGGGTCAAGTGACCGCGTCCAGGCAAACAGCCAGCCATTACGACAAGTGCCGATGCGCTTTTCGCGCGCGTCTTGTTTGCGCCGCCGGCCATACGGTCGAGTTTGGAAAGCAGTTAAACGCCTCGGGCACCGGAGGCGCCGCAGTGATGCGAATTCTCTGAGGGAAAATTTCCTCAGCACAGGAATCGGCTGCTATCTGCAATGAACATCCATCATTTAATTCTCGCGGTATACCTTTATGTCTCAACGCACACGCTTAAGAAATAAAGGTCGGAACGGGTTACACCGAGCGTTCGCCCGGAGCAATCCATCGGCTTTTGAGTGCCCAAGCTTCGGCTGTATACCTGTGATTGCTGCTACCCCCCCGTGTCGAGAGTGCTGAGGAATCGTTTTGCACGAGATTAAGTACATGGCCACGTAGGGGTGAAACTGTGGGCAATGCTTGCAGCGTTCTGTCGTTTACGGTGGCAGGCATCGCGGGCGACCTAGGCAATCGTGGCATACTGGAATGTGCCAGTAAATTTTAGTTTAATCGGTGATGTTTGGCGTAGGAGTAGAGCTAATGAACACTGGAGTGGCCGGCTCGTACGGAAGCCACACCAGAGGTCGGCCAAGGGGCTATTGAAGTTGCGTACACACTCGAGGGACCTATTGGTGAGGTTCGGATACTCCCGTGTTCCCCGCCTCGCTCCACCTTTTTCTTGCACGTCCCTTCTTTTTCCGCTATTCTCTCCAATTTTTCTTTACAACCTTGCCGTTCGGTCAGTGTACACTGTAAAAGTGTTTACACCCTTGAGGTTGTTTTCTTGTCGCACGGATAACAACCGTACTGTTAGGGCCTTACAAAAATTTATAGACGACGACAATGAAGCTCCAACTAGACGTGCGATGACAAAAAAAAAAAAAAAACGTAGTTGAAAACTACGTTTTTGTCCGATAGGAGAATTCCCACATGAGACTTTCATATGGATAGATATGAAACTTTCCTGTCGGATATTTCTGGGCGCATAAGGCTGTCAGTATGATGACATAGTTTTCAACTACGTCTTTTTTGTCATCGCACGTCTAGTTAGAGCTCCGTTGTCGTCCTCTATAAACTTTTGTAAGGCCCTAGCGGGAGGGGGGTGGTTACCCGTGCAACAAGAAAACAAACACCCTTAAGAGCGTAAAGATTTTTACAGCGCAGGGTAGCAATCCAGAAGCCTTTCTTCTGGTTACACTCTCGTACTTTCCCATCTCATTTCGCTCTTCATCTTGCTCTAGAAGGATGTTTCACAGGAAACGACACGAAGGTAGAACACTGAGAAACGAACCATTATGGATCGCAAAAAAAAAAAACACTAAACACGATAATATCGCACAGCTTGGGCAGCTTGAAGGTATAGGACTTATTACGTTCAGAATGGAGAAACAAACAAACAAACAAACAAACAAACAAACAAACAAACTAACTAACTAACTAACTAACTAACAAACAAACAACGGTGTTACGACGCTGGTGGTGAAATAACGGCAGACTAGGCCCTCAAAACCTGAGTGTGGAGCAGCTTGTGTGGTAGTGTGCTCCCAGAGCCAAGAACTTCAATTCTAGCCTCACCCGGTGGCTGAAATAATGAGACTATCATCCATTAAGCCACCCGCCGTGGTTGCTCAGTGGCTATGGTGTTGGGCTGCTGAGCACGAGGTCGCGGGATCGAATCCCGGCCACGGCGGCCGCATTTCGATGGGGGCGAAATGCGAAAACACCCGTGTGCTTAGATTTAGGTGCACGTTAAAGAACCCCAGGTGGTCAAAATTTCCGGAGTCCCCCACTACGGCGTGCCTCATAATCAGAAAGTGGTTTTGGCACGTAAAACCCCAAATATTATTATTATTATTATTATCCATTAAGCCAGGGACCAAGATTTTAGAAGAAGCGCTTATCCAACCCAGACATGAACCGGCGACCAAAGTTAGCATGACCCGGGAAACCAGAACTAGCATCATGGTTTATCCCGTCCCGCAAAACATCCACCCACTGCATAACGGTGGCAGAAGATTCACGAGGGCCAAGTCCATCCCTAAAAAGATCAATCAGCAGAAACTAGATGTCGTTTTTGTCGATGTTGCCAAATATGACAGTGGGGTCAAGTTCGCTGTTCCGGTTGTAGACGCGGGGGGCAACCTCGTTAATGCAACCTCTGTCTATACTAAGTTTGTCCATGTGGCGAAGGAAGCGGCGATCGCTCTAGCTTTTTACAGCTCAAAAGTTCCCCCTATCGTCATCTCGGACTCGCGCACGCCACTTAGATCTTTCTCGTCCGCCCTCGTGTCTGAACAGGCGAACAGTATCGTGAACACAGAACTTCAAAGAACGCGGGAGAGCAGCGAAGGAGGATACCACATCTCGTGGTTCCCAGCCCATCTAGATGGCTCAGTTAACCCACTCGGATGTAATCTTAACGGCAGGCCTCCCGGAGAGCACGCGATTCCACGTACCATGCTGTCGCGAGTAGCCAGGCTTGGAACGAGGTCAACATCCACAAAGATCCATTATGTACTGTCCACGAAATTGTTTCCCATTATCGTCTGGGCAGGAGGACATTTTCACTCCTTCCGCACCAAATTGAACAAACCTCAGGCTAGCACACTAAGACTTCTACAAACCCGTTCGTATCCCACTACTCGGTCCCTTAACAGGATAGACCCTGACCACTGAAAGTGGTGCCCCAAATGTGGTCATGACTCATGATCTTTTGCTCACATGTTATGACTGTGCTCAGCCCTTAACGCCTCTCCACCCATCACGAAATAGCAATGGGAGGAATCCCTCAAGAGCAGCAATCTTCACATTCAACTCTAGGTTGTCCAGAGGGCCCACGACATTGCAGCGGGACTTCGTTTCCCGGTCCCATCGTGGGCGGAGCTACCAACTTGATCTGGGGGAGCCTTCGGTTCCGCTAGATCTGAGTTTTTCAGGACTCAAATAAAGAGAGAGAAAGAGAGAGAGAGAGAAAGAGAGAGAGAGAGAGAGAGAGAGAGAGAGAGAGAGAGAGAGAGAGAGAGAGAGAGAGAGAAAGGCAAAGGAAAGACAGGGAGGTTAACCAGAGATTCTTTCCGTTTGGCTACCCTGTACCGGATGAGGGGCAAAGGGATGTGATAGGTGAGAGAGAGAAAAAGAATAAAAAAAACCATACACACACATCTACACACGATACACAAGAATTGTTTCTGTGGGCACTGTCACGCAGTCGGCGAAGGCGTTCCTAGTGTTACACAGTGTCACCGTCCATTCATACGTCACACAGTGTGCAGTCACAATTTATCACAAAGTCCCGTGTCTCTTAAGTAACGCAGCCGCGCCTTCATAATGGATCGCGCTGATGTTCGCATAGGCCAATTTCTAAGGATGTTGTTTTCCGTTAGTGGGCGCTTCTCCAGTTGTCTAAGGTGGCTTAGAGGGCTGCTTCTTGCGGGTTGAAACGAGGGCACACACAAAGGCGTACGATTGTTTCATTGCACCCGCAGAAGTCACAAAGTGGGCTGTCGGCCATTCCGATAAGAAAGGAGTACGCATTTGAAAATGCTACTCCAAGCCATGGACGGACTAGAAAAGTGCAGTTACGTCGTGGAAGGTCGGCTGGAATACGGAGCTTTAAATTAGGGTCCAGGGTATGAAGGCGTGCACTTGTGAATTCGGATGAATTACATTGAGCTAATGTTAATTCACGCGCAAGTGCGGAAAGTTTTTTCGCTGCGTAAGCTCTCGAAAGAGGAATGGCAACGCAGTTGACGCCGTCATGGGCAGATCGGGAAGCTGCGTCCGCTCGATCATTGCCATGTATGCCACAGTGACTAGGCAACCAGGGATATCTTACATCGTGTCCTTTGTGGACTTCTCTGATCTCTGCGACGGTCTGCTCATGTGACCCATGGCGCAATGCTGAGAGTACACTCTGTAGGGCTGCCTTGGAATCACAGAAGATTGACCATGCATGGGGTGGTTCCTCCTGAATGAAATGAAGAGCCGCACGCAGGGTACCAGTTCAGCAGCTGTCATCGATGATGCATGTGACGTTTTTAGCTGTGTTTTGACAGATCTTGCTGGTATCACCACAGCGGTGGCTGAACTTGTAAGTGTGACCGAGCCATCGATGTAAACATGTACGCGTCCACTGTACGGCCACCTCATGTAAAAGTTCTAATGGGGTCTGTTTCAGGGCAAAGGACGGCATGTTAGCTTTCTTCGTGATTCCTGGGATGGCGAGGCGTATTTCAGGTTTGTGAGGAGGGTCTTGCGGCAGGCATGTAGTTCGATGGCAAAGAGGTACGCTAGGCAACAATGATACGAGTGAAAGTTGTCTGTGGCCTTTCTGCAGGTAAAGCAGCAAGATGGTGAGAAGGTAGTCGGGCAACGTGTCGAATATGCGCCCTGAGAGCGTCGGTGACTATGTACGTTGATATTGGGTGATCTCGAGCTGTGACAATCGTTGCCGCTGTATACGCACACTTCGGAAGACCCAGACACGTTCTTGGGGCTTGAGCTTGTAGTCCCTGGAGTACACGCACGTTTCTTTTGCAGGTGTTACCAAGCACAGGGAGGCTGTATCTTTCGAAACCGAGGAACAAGGCGTTATAAAGCTGCAGCATTTACCGCACCGATGTGCCCATGACTTTCCGCCCAGAAATTTGAGGAGATGTATTATTGTGACTAACCTCCTCTTTAGGTATGAAACATGCGGGCTCCATGATAGGTCGTGGTCGATAATTACCCCTAAAAAGAAGTGTTTCCGTGCGTCTGCAATTGCTTGCCCATTGACACTTACAGAGTAAGTATTTATTGCCTTCCGAGTGAATGTAAGAAGGCAGCATTTCTCTGAAGACAGCTCTAAGTGTAGTTTTCACAAGTACAGTGATGTTAACGTAGCTGCCTTTTGTAGCCGGGCTCGTACCTGCAGTCGTGTTACAGCAGAGGCCCAAATGCAGATGTCGTCGGCATATATTGATACATAAACTGTGTTGGGCAAGCATCTGACTAGGCCAGCGAGCACTAGGTTGAATAGCGTCGGGCTCCCCCCCAACACCCCGCCTTGTGGTACTCGACGGAATGTTCGGTGTTGAGTCATGGCGCCATCCTCGGTAATCACGAAGAAATGCCTGTCGTTCAAATAACTGCACAGCCAGTGAAAAGTGCAGCGACCGATTCCGGCTTCAATCAGGGCCTCTATAATGGCAAAATGTGCTACGTTTTCATAGGCGCCTTTTATGTCAAGGAATAATGCCAAGTCCACTCCTCTTCAATGCAGCAATAGCGGGTTTACCAGCAGTAGTTCCAGCAGACATAAACATATCTATGTATGCTGATGACATCTGGATATCGACATCGAACAAGTCTCTAGAGGTTGTCAAGCATCGGCTGCAGGAAGCTTTGCACGCAATAGGTGATTGTTTAAGAGAGCGGGGCATGAAGATATCTTATGCCAAATCAGTGGTTCTGCCTTTCACAAGAAAAAAAGGTTAGAAATTCTGGTCTTTCAACAGATGGCCATATGAGATCGAGCTGGTTCGGAAACATCGTTTTCTCGGCGTGATTTTAGACAACCGGCTTCGAGGGACTCATCATTTGACCGCCCTGGAGGACCAAATTAGTCGTGTGATAAATGTTCTCCGCAGAATCGCAGGCACGAAGTGGGGTGGAACAACTGCATCCCTGCTTCACGTCCACTCAGCACTTGTGCTTCAGAGAATTGCTTACTCCGCCCCTGTATTGCACAAATTATCTGCGATCTCCCTCCACCGGCTACAGCTGTTGCAAGCTCGGAGTTTACGAGTGTGCCTAGGAGTCCCGCAAGCTACATCCTGTCACCTCTCTACTGCAGAAGCGCGGGAACCGCATTTCACGGTGATTCGCAGCCTGGAAACATGCCGACGTCTATTCAGCATTTCTACTCAGCATTCTGCACACCCCCTTCTCTCTCAGATAGAACACCGTCCGGGTTTACAGATACACGCCATGATTAAAGAGCATAAATCACGATTCCCACGATCACTTTTTTGGTACTCAGACCCTTGCTACCCTCCATAGCTTCTGCAAGCGCCGAAAATAGAAACGTCAATCGAAGGGCTTAAAAATAAAAGCGACGTTTCCACATTAGCAGCAAAACGATTGGAGTTACACCGTCTATTTGACGAATACCAGGAATCTATTCACCTCTACACGGATGGATCTGTAATCAAAGAAAGTGTGACTGCAGCTTATGCTATACCATCCTTGGAGGTAGAGTACGCTTGTCGACTAGGACGCATGTCGTCACCAACAATAGCGGAATTAGTGGCAATTCTCCAAGCCACTCATTTTATCAAAAGATATGAGACACCAACAAAGTGGGTAATTTGCACGGACTCCTTATCGGTTTTAGCATGTCTTGAAAATATTGAGGACAGCCAACCATACGCACGAATAACATACGCAGTACTGAAGAGTTTAACTCAGGCTAATAAAAGGAAACATGAAGAGATATTACAGTGGGTCCCGGGCTATGCTTGTATAGCAGGCAACGAACTAGCGGACTCATTGGCAAAATCGGCCCATAAAGATGCAGAAATTCAACTCATCCCTTTATCACCAATAAACACAAAACGGATATTGAGAGTACTAAAGAAAGATGTCAACATGGTTTAATGAAAACACTAAGGAATCAATCCTTTACGAAGTGGACCTTCAACTCAAATACCAGCTGGATGTACAACTTTCTAAAAGTACCGATACACTAATTCATTGACTGCGCTTTGGGACAGCATACACCAAACATTTCCTACATCGCATCAAACGGGCTCCTTGCTTGCTCCTGTAGCCACGACGATGAGAATGTTCGCCATCTACTCCCCGAATGCCCCATATACGATATGCAAAAATGGCAGCTAGAACAAGAGCTACACTCCATTGATCCTCACCGGCTTTTCTCACTCGCATAATTGCTAGGCCCATGGCCATCGAAAATAGCACAGCGAAAAGCATTGAACGCACTTGAACATTTTTATGAAGAAACTGGCACCCTTAACAAATACTAGGTATTGCACTGAATAATCACATGACGTTACTATAACGTTCTTCTATTATTTGTAATTATTAGTGCTTGTATATTATGTGTTACACTTTTTTTCTGTGCGTGAATTATTTTAACACTGTGTAATTCCACATCTGTTTATAGGCTCATCGAAGTCTAACACCACGGCCGTTTGTGTGTGTTTGTGACTTTGTTTACGAACTCATTTTGGTGCAAGTTGCATTTGACTTTTATATTGTTTTGTTCATGGGCGTATAGTATGAAGTGATTTATTTTTATTTTAATAGATATATTTTATATTGTTGTTTCCGCTGCGAGAAAAAGAGTAGCCGTCGCCATTATAAGGTGACTACATCTCTTTCTTTTATTTTCATTTCAATAAAAAAATGCCACAGTGAGTCGTTTCAGACGTGTTTGATGTTGAAGAAACGTGACCAAATTGATGACATTATCTATGGACGAGCGGCCACGCCGGAAGCAAGCCATAGCATCTGGGTACATGTTGTAATTTTCGAGGTACCATTCCAGGTGCGTCAAAATCATTCTTTCCATTATTTTCCCCATGCAACTGGCCAGAGCGATGGGGCGGTACGATGACAAATCTAACGGTGATTTACCAGGTTTGAGGTTGGAACCAAGCGGCTGCATTTCCATTCACGTGGAGCCAAACCGTTGCGCCAAGACTCGTTGTAATGGTTTAGCAGCATGAGTCGAGCTTTCTGCCCAAGATTACAGAGCGGCGCATAGGTATCGCGGTCCGGCCCAGCTGACGAAGAGCGCCTGCAAGTCGGCAGTGCCGCTTCAAGCTCCTCCACCGAAAACATTACATCCATGCGGGAATCCCGTGGCACAGGAGTGGCACATGGTGTAAGTGCGCGTTGTAGCTGCAAGCTGGCAAGTCTTGAGCAAAATTGTTCAGCAATGTCAATTTCTCTTCGCCCTTGGTGCAAAGCGAGAGATTTGAAAGGAACACGCTGTTGCGGTGATACGCGAAGTCCACGCACGATTCTCCATATCTCAGATAAGCGCTGACGTGGATCCAACGACTCACAGAATCGTTTCCATCTTTGAGATTGTAGTGCATCACTGCGGCGTTGAATTTTCTTTTGCATCCGCCTTGCCTCTCTGAGATCGTGGATGGATTTAGTTCTCCCGTATCTTCACTCAGCCGCCGGCGAATCGCTCGTAGTCGCTGCAGTTCGGCTTCAAATTCCACGCGTAGCCTCTTGCATGGCTTTTGAGTTTCGTGTTCAAGACTAGAATGGTTCCCTTCCTGACATACTTTCTCCATGTGTGACCAAAGCGCCGACCAGTCAATTCGCCGGAGAGTCGTGGAGGAGCATTTAGATAGTCCCTTGATCTTCAGGTATGTGGGAATATGGTCGCTTCCATATAATTCGATGTCTGAGAACCATTGCACGTTTCTTTCAAGGCGCCGGGAAACCAGGGTCAAGTCTAGGCAGCTGCTGTACGTAAGCCCGCGTAAATATGTCGGACTACCATCGTTGAGGCAGTAAAGGTCGTGCTGTGGGGCAAAGGATGCTAGTCTCCTTCTCCTGGAGTCCATCTTTAAACTCTCCCAAAGCGGATGGTGAGCATTACAATCTCCAGTGAGAATTGTAGGGCCAGTTGTCGCTGATAGCACGGCTTGTAGTCGTTTAGAGTCGAAGTCACTTGAAGGAGCAATGTAAACAGCGACGAGAGTGAACGTAAGCTTCTTAGTTTTTACAATTGAACAAACGTACTGGTTGTCGTCGTGAGACGGGACGGGGTGCAACACATATGTCAGATCACATCTAATATATACAATGACCTTTGTCACATCACCACAGGTAGAGGACACGAATGCCTCATAGCCAGAAATGCGTATAACATTCTACACGTTAGCTTCGCAAACTACGAGGATACGAGAAACGGTTTTCGAAGACAAAGTGTCTGAAATCTGAAATTCTCGATTTGAGGCCGCGGGCATTCCATTGCAATAAAGATGCTTTTTTGACTTCCTTGTGGAATGGTAGCGAGAGGCGGGCTATGGTGCAATGCGAAGCTTTAAAGCACTGGAGTTAGCGCGTCCAGTACTTGCAGTGCGCTACGAGCAGCTGGAGTATCCATGTTTGTCAGTAGTAGACGCATGACATTCGTGAGTGACTTTAGCACAGCAATCACTTGTGAATCCTTGTCTCACATGTAGTCAACTGCAGATACATTGGACTTTAAGTGGTGAGTCAAGTCCTGTGACTCTGGTGCTTGGCATGTCTCCGACAGTGCTGGTCACACCTCACTTGATGAAGCATGAATAGCATGGCCGCTTTTTTCGCTGACATTCGTGCTCTTATCGGGGACAGATGGAACGGGAGGCGGTGTTGCCGGACGAGGCATCTCCCTTGAACTGGAAAAGAATTTCGTAGACTTTCGTTTCCGGCAGCGATGTCGCCTTATCGCAGCAGAAGCATGTCTGTGTGATGATTCGTCTCTGGCCATTTTTCTCAAGATTTTCTGCTCTTGGATGCGGCGTGCGAACCTCGACAATTTGGGCAATTGAGCTTCATTGCGCGGCAAATGTCAGTGTCGTGTTGTTCGGAACATCGTGGACAGATCGCTTAATTTCGGCAGACAGCCCTCACATGTCCAATTCTTTGACACCTTCTGCACTGATGTAATTTGGGTACAAATTACCGTATCAGGCCGTATCACGTGCCGAAAGTGGCCGACCTTAACATGTGATGGTAGGCAGTCACCTTTAAAGACAAGCCTTACACAGGTCGAATTGCCAAAGCGCCAAGCTTGCAGTAAGGCAAAACCATCTATCGCATGTTTGATTAAAATTGGCAAGTCGCTGTCGCTAATAAAGGCGTCACTATCATAAACAACACCAGCCATAGTTTCGTTATCCTGCGGAATGAGGTAGTGGACATTGATGTTGCCCAGGAGCTTTACTGCCATCAAAGCATTGATTGCGCTTCGGTTGTGGACATCAATAGCCAGGACGTTCTTTCGATTATTAATTCTGATATTCTTGATTTCTCCTGGTACAAGAGCCTCAAGAGAAACGGAAATCGCTTGTCGATTAAGGCCATTGAGGTTGTGGGCAGGTGTGTCCGGCACAGGGTAGACTTACTTGACGAAGACCGTCCGCTGATCTTTCTTTTCTTGGCCTTCCGGTGTACCACTCTTTCGAAGCCTTCTTCTTGATCTGAGGCGTCATCGTTTGAGCTTGACTTGGAGGGCAGTTTCTCTTCCTCGATCCGGTTCCTGCCGAAGCAGTCACGTCACGTCGGCGTTCTGCCGACTCCACTTCCATTGCCGTGGCAATGGGAGCGGCGCCTCCGAGTAACACACGGGAAAAAAACTGAAAATACTGCAGTGCGAAGGGAGAATCACTTCGTCGTCGGCTCAAATAAAATTCTTGTCATGCCATGTAGCCGCATGATAAACCGTTTGCCATAGAGAACGACGTAACAGCTTTCCTTCGAAATGCCTAAGCCCACAGTGAAGATAGAAAATATGTTCGCGTAGTTCAAACGCTCTATGCGCTCGACGGTATATAAAGACAAACCGAGTACTTTGCACTTAGGCAGATTAGGTCGTCCGTATTCTGTACTTGAGTGTACAGGTGAATGTATAAGGGAAAATTTTAGCAGCTTCATATTTATTTATTGTGTAGCAGCGCGGGCGCACCTAGCTACAAGAACGAATAAAAGAAAAAAAAAACGCGATCGAGCAAACGAACTATAAACATATGAATTGCTACATTGAGCGGCATACCTATATACTGATCGGTACTCGTCAGTTTAATGCAATCAGAGCGCTCATCTCTTCCCATATGAAGGAGAACAAGAACGACGACTACGAGTAAATGAACTACAATCACTGCTCAGTAAGCTCAATATTCGACAAAATAAAACCTTTAAAATAATGTGATGTAAGCTACATTTCAAGCCCCTCCAAAGGTATCTGACGCGGGGTAACGCTATAGCTCACAGAAGTTGCTTGTGCATTAAGCAGCGTTTGTTTCGCCACGATGTAGGACAAGTCACGAACCGCCAGAACGATAATATTATTCACGTCCGCCTGCTTTACCTTCAAACATGACTGGTCATTCATTGCTTTCGGTTGGCACAACCCCATGAAAGAAGCAAGAATAAGAGTTTCGCTTAAATTATGCGAGTATATTAACGATATAGTATAAGATATTAATGCTTCCTTGAGACGGGAGCCCTTGGCTTCGTCGGAGGTACACTGACCGCGGCGGCGTCGCTTTTTCGCGCCTTTATGAAACAAGAAGCAGTGTTTACAGAGCGTATATTTCAGCCAGAACTCAGCCTTCCTGCTAGTCTATTTCTTGTTTGCATAGCGACGCCTCGCAGCGAACGAAGCCCACTGGCTGCCAGCTCGATGAATAGTACCTCCGCGCCACGCGCGGCAGTACGCGGCGCGCGTCACATGAGCGAGCGCGGCCAACCTGTCACACTGGCCTGTAGCTTTGCAAGAGTTCCTGAGCACGGGCCAAGAAGCGGCACCCCGGCAGACGCGTTGAAAAACATCACCTGGCTGCGAAGAGCAGGCTTGTTTAGCGACCTCCCTTCCGCGTTGCTCGGACACGAGGTGAAAGGGACGGGAAATAACCTTTCTCTCTGTTTTGAAGCGGGCGTCCGTCTGAAGGTACGTCCGGAGAGACGGGCTCGAGCGCGATGCTCCGAGCATAGCTTTCTTTTCTTTTTTTTTGTTCCCGGTCTTTTACTTTCTTGCGTATGCGCTACGTAACGTGATGGATCACATGCCTCGCGTCCGAGAGGGTTTTTAACACAATGCGCTGTCTGCTGGGTGAGCCGTGCCCCTAGACCTTTCGCCTCCGAGGGACGTGTTTTCGCGAACACGACGGCATCGACGTCGGGACTGGAATAGAAGCGCCGAATACCGCGGCTTGACAGACACCGTTTTTCTCTTCCTTCACCTACTTTTCTTTCTCTTATTGGTTGCTTTATCCTCTGGTTGCCAAGCCATCTGTTCGGGCGCACCGCCGTACGCCAGCACGACTTGCCTGTATTCCGCCACCTCCATCGGGTAAATTAAGAAAGGATTCGTAAATTACAAGCTGTGCCGCTTACCGTCAGCGATAGTTTCTATTTAGGAACGAGGACACCGCAGAGTCTCGATCCTTCAGGTCCTACGCGGCGCAGGTCGTTTCGGTAGCTGGCTCTGTGCAGCTGCGACACGAACCCCGTTGCGGCTCCTTCGTCGGCCGTGCGCGTTAATTGCCTGTGTCGCTCGTTTCGGCAGCGGCGTCGCCAATTTCGGTGGGAACCGCATCGCGCTCGCTGGCCGAGCAGGATGGTTCCCGCTACTGCAGCGATACACAAAGGGAGGCAAGTGGGGGATGTTGATTGGCGCTTGACGCGGCTGGCTTTTAGCTTAGTTGCGCGGGCCGCCTAACCGCGGTTAGGCGCAGCGCAGCGCAGCCAATATGCCAACTATATATCGTGACAAAACCGCACTTTGCTAGCCATGGTTATAGTAAATATTGAGCCTGCTTTAGCTTCAGGTTTGCGTGGATAGCGCTCCCTACGAACCAAATTCAAGCAGTAGCTGATCGGGCCCATCCTAGAAGATGTCGTGTTTCAGACATGTTCTAATGAAAATATACTTTTTCTCTATCGGTAAGCCACAAAATTTAAAAGTGTGAAGTTGCTACGAATACAAGCTTGTGGTCGTCGTCGCCGACTTATGAACCTGTGTAATATTTTCACACTGAGTTCCCTGACAAACAAGTTATAGAAGTGTGGTTAACCTGACTATATATAGCTCAAAATTACACGCTGGAATGGAAATAGCCCTACCTGCATTGTAAAAGTGCGAAAGCCAATTTGTTAGTTGTGCCGCAGTAAAATTACGATCTATATTTATGTTTCTGCTTCTACGACTTTCTTTCTATCTTTTTCGAATGACCGTATTGAGGATTGTGAAAAAAAAAACAAAGAAACAAGAAGACTTAACAATTATGTTAGCTTTGCCAGACGGTCTAAATGCAGATTATATACGAACACTCCTCTATATTTCATTGCTAAGGGCTTTTTACTTTTCGTCGATCAAAGCTGCAAACTCCGCAGTTTAACATGTAATCCCTCAGCCGCTTTACATATTACTCGTCCATCCTAACGACATGAGTCACATGTGGCGTCAGGAACAAGCGGCGTCATCCGCGAACGCAAAATATTTCCTTTGTCAATAGATGGAAACACAAGGCTTGTAATATTTACCATTTCTGTGCATGGATCTTCCACTCATGGCAGTCGGAGTGTCCTGAATTTCACGTTTTTTTACATTCATTTAAAGTTTCATAAATTTGATTTAAATTTAAGATCCCTAATTCCCTTTGCTCACGCCGGCTTAGTTTTCTCCGATCCCTCGCTATGTACTGCAGTTACTGAGGTTATAGTCATCGTAATTTTCGATAACTGAACGCGAAGGGTTATTTCAGGTCACACCAAAGAATGAGTTGAAGATACACCGATGAAAGGTAAGTGCTTAATCTAGGCACTAGAAAATAGCAGGGTTCAAATGTGGAGGGCAGAACCCCGCTGTGCTATAGACGTTTCAATTTCAAAGCTGCTAATAGATGCAAAGCTATGTATACGCATTCAAGTGTACTGCATCGCGACTTCTCTCACGAGGCCTCGTCCGAAGCCCGGTGCGCATGGAACTTTGAAGAAGCCCCCTAAACGAGCTGCGGTCCGGCTCTTTGCCTCTCGGAACTTGAGCGAACTCTGGGTGGGACATAGTATGCTGAGACTGAATTTACAGAACTTTTCGATTGTGAGTGATTTTCACCACTGGCTGGCCACCTTCGCTAAACATGTCTCAAATTACGATTGAGTGCCAATTGGCATCTTCTCTCACGAACAGTTTTAGCTTAAGAACCTTTGTTGTGAATACGGGCATGCCTAAGTTCCTCATGGGGAGGGTGGACGCACTCGTGCTGGCTTTCGCGGTAGCTAGCACGAAGGGCTGCTTTCCCAGGTGCAGTGCGAGATTGAGTTTAACATGGACGACTGAGAAGCATTTATGTCTTGCGAGACACTTCAGCGCCCGATAATGGAGCGTCGCGTTTCACTGCGCAGCTCATGACGCTAGTGAGGGAGCTATCACCTCCTTGTCCTGTGGTGAACGACACTCGACAAATGTTTGTATGGTTGTGCATCTCCGCGCGATTAAGCGCATCACGCTTTTCTTACTTTTCTATAAGAAACCAATTTATGTTCGTGTTTGTAGCATATTTCTGTTTTAGGGTGACGGGACCTCAAACACTGTTTCTTCTATTTCGGCTTTCTTTAGTGGCGTGACCTGCCGGGGGGGGGGGGGGGGAGCGGTGCTACTGTGTGTGTGACCTGCGCTATGTGTGTTGTGCTTCATTCTTTGAGATTTGTCATCTTGCTCTTTCTTTCAGCTTCCCTCCCCCTTTTCCCATTTTTCATTTCTTTGTTTCTGTCATTCTGTGTCTGTCTCTTCCTTTCTGAAGAGTAGGCAGGCGTTGTGCCCCTTCCGGTCAGTTACCAGCCTGTCCTCGCTTTCGCTTCCCTGTCTAGTCTATATGTTTTCAAAACAAATAATAATAATAATAATAATAATAATAATAATAATAATAATAATAATAATAATAATAATAATAATAATAATAATAATAATAATAATAATAATAATAATAATAATAATAATAATAATAATAATCAGCACTTAAGACATTTCTGTAGCTCTCACGACATGCTCCCGTAGGGCGCCAGACACATTCTACTCTATTTCGTATTACAGATTATACTTTAGAAGCGCCACTATGAGCTTTGAACCGTAATAAGATTAAAAAATGCGCGTAAATGTGAATAAATCACAGTGAACAGGCAAATAAATAGATAAATCTATCTATCTATCTATCTATCTATCTATCTATCTATCTATCTATCTATCTATCTATCTATCTATCTATCTATCTATCTATCTATCTATCTATCTATCTATCTATCTATCTATCTATCAGCACAATTATTTGTGCAATATATTGGGATTACAAAAGAAAATAGGCATGAGCGATGAAAATATTAAAAACAACTAGTATCAATCAAAATGACATTTTAGCACCGCACAATACTTGCGGAAAACAAAGGATTAAAAGAAGTATCTATCTTTGCCGTGTTTCAAGCCCCTCCATCTCCCGCCCCAGTGCAAGGTAGCAAACCGGAAACTCGCCTCTGGTTTGGTCTCTCTCTCTCTCTCTCTCTCTCTCCCTCCCTCTCTCTCTCTCTCTCACACACACACACACACACACACACGCACACAAAAACTCGCCTCTGGTTTGGTCTCTCTCTCTCTCTATCTATCTATCTATCTCTCTCTCTCACACACACACACACGCACTCACGCACGCACGCACACACACACACGCACACGCACACACACACACACACACACACACACACACACACACACACACACACACACACACACACACACACACACACACACACACACACACGCACACACACACACGCACACACACACACGCACACACACACACGCACACACACACACACGCACACACACACACACACACACACACACACACACACACACACACGTACGCACGCACGCACGCACGCACACGCACAATTCTTCGAGTATAGTTGACGTGTGTGCAACGCCACCGTAACACAGAAACCATCAAGCCAAGCAGTCACTATCTACGCGCGAATCACGCTAGTTGTAATCGCTTAAAAATTACGTCTCTTTATGATGCAGTGGGGCTCAGTGCAGTTGCGCGAACAAAAGTCTTTGTTGGCAATGAAGGCTGTCAAGGACAGCTCTTTCAATTAAAGGCCATGGTCCAAGTGCACTCTGAAAGGACAGTATGTAGTTTCACAAGGCCTTATACTTTGTGGCGTAACTGCCGCCTTTGCTGGGAACAAAGGGGGCAACCCAACGCACGTGGAGTGCGTCTTCTTCTGTCGTACTACTCGTGCATGCAGCGACGTTTGAATGATGAATTAAAAAGAACAAAAGAAAGAAGGAAAGAAAGAAGGAAAGAAAGAAAGAAAGAAAGAAAGAAAGAAAGAAAGAAAGCAACTGATTAGTGTGTGCTACATCTTGCGAAAGCGCTCAAACAAAGTTTCCATACTTCGTGGCAGTTGGACACATGAACGTTACATCAGTCCGCGGTTTATAATATAAAGGGCAGGTCTCCCGGATTCTTCGTGGTACCACGCCACTGATGATCTTCTCGCTAAGACTTTTCGGAATGTGCTCTCGAAATCGTTACTTAACAGCAGAATGTTATGTTCTTCGCCATGCTTGCGTGTGTGTGCGTTCCGCCTGTGCTGCCTCTTTATTATCTTCATGATTTTTCTGTTTGTTTATCTACCTTTTTCCGTTTTAACCTTCCCCAACTTTAGGGTGCGTAGCCAGCTGGGCACGGCTTTCTTTAACTTCCCTGCATTTTCCTCTTCTTCGTTTCTGTCTCCCCACTGCGTCCACTCTGTCATTTTTGGTCAGCTCACTATGACTTTGAATTCCCTAAAATGCATTTTCATAGCGGCAAGTTTCGTCTGGGTTAGTGAGCTTCGCAATTTTTTACCATGGTTTTACTGCGCACACTGTCTGTTTGGACGTTGTGGTGTAGCTCAATCGCAGAGCATGCCTCTGAACTATGGTTGCACGCTTGCTTGGTAAAATGAAACAAATTGCGGCATCGATAGCTCTGAAGGTGACTAGGATGCTATCAAAATACACAAACAAGGCGTCGAGAAGCCACCCCAGCGCTCTTTTCGGAGTGCTTTAAGCCGTTCGCAAGCGATGCAGCCCTGCTTGGTTGTTCGCTTTCTCGAGGTAAATGTAGAATGATTGCCATTTGGTTGAAAGGCTGCGCTGTATTCAATTGGTGGATAGTGCAGCTTGATATAACACGACGCTTCTTGACCTTGGGCTAAAAGGTATCCATAATGTAAGTGATAAGGTAAGACATCTGGTAGTCGGTGACATCGTCCTTGATGAAGGGTGGATGTATACGTATCTGCAAAAGCTCATTTCAAGCGAATGACAACACCGATTACCAAGCTGCGGGCATGACATAATTAAAGGAAAAGAAGCTCTTGTGGTTGCGAAGGAACACTTAGGCATTTAATGGATACCTCTGCCAGACGGCTTACGCGAACGTTGCCAACTTCTCGTGCAGTAGGTAGTGCATCGCGGCTTAGAACCGATAGAACGCTGCCTATGCGGAAGGCTGTAAATCAAGAACAACTTTGTACTTTGACAACTAACAAAATTAGCAAGAGGTGTCGTAAGCAACTCTGGTTTAAAAACAGTTGCATCTTATAGTGCCTAAATGAAGTCACACGGTATTTTTGAGCGAAATTAAGTTCGCTCTTAGAAAATCTCGTAGCGAGCCACACAAGTTTTATTTTCTTATTTTTTTATTTTCCTGGAGATGTTTTGACTTACTTATAATGAGAGGTGAAAAGAGGTGGTGAAAGCAGGAGCGTGGAAAGGGGAGGACAAAGGCTAAGTATCTCGTCTGCAGGCCAAATTTCAGTTATTTGAGTACTATTGTGAACACAGACCTCGCATTTTCTGCCATTCGCGCTACGCATTCCATTTTTTTTTCATTTTAAGCAGGTTGAAAAAGCAATAGAACAGTGAACTACTACTACTACTACTACTACTACTACTACTACTACTACTACTACTACTACTACTACTACTACTACTACTACTACTACTACTACTACTACTACTAGACTCTAAAAGTAAAGAGAGTTCCGGGAACTCTCTGTGAAGAGTATCTGGTTGTCCCGTATTTCACTCTCTTTTCCAGAGTAGATCGACCCCCTTTGAGAGGGAGCAGAATAACTTCCCCCGACAGTTTTATTACTTCACCGCAAAGGAGTGGTAGTACTCTTCCGCAGAGTGCCAAAACTGTCTCCCCAGAAGGGTAAGAGTACTTCCCCAATGTTTATACTCCCCCAGACCGAGTGCTTCTACTCCTCCAAACCGAATGTTTCTACTCCCGCAAACAGAGTGCTTGTACTCCTCTTACCAGAGAGATTGTACTCCTTCAGAACACAGTGATAGTACTCTTACCAGTAGTGTGAAAGCATTCAGGATGTAGAGCCATGGTCACGTTAGAAGGGATTCACAATACGTAGGTGTGGGGAATATTTGATTCCTTCATAAGCAGCTTCTGCACTTAAGATTGGTGAATTAAATGTAATCTGTATTCGCCGTGTTACTCAGATGAAACATTTTTTTCTCTTAGAAGGTCGAAGTACTTATTGATAAGTCACAAGACAAACTAAATAGTAATTCGAGAAACATACTGACACACGCATAAAATCAGAATACAAGGATGTCGATGAACTTTACAACACATATTGTAATAAAACATAAGTATATTCTCTAAAGTTTCATCAGTATTGCAGTGTAGAAATATCCTTTATTTTGAATTGGTTCCATCTTTTCAAATATAAAGTAAACAATGGAAAGTTGAACATAGAACAAACGTGCGCAAACTCACAAAGTATTGACACTACGATCGAAGAGAAATATGCGCCACATTACTGGCCAGCAAACGCATTTCTGGTACAAAGCGCATGCACTTATATGGCAGAGGTTACCACATGAGCTGCTAAGCATGGGGCTGGTAACGTAGATAAATTGTGCAAGAAACTGTTTTTGTGCCATATTCTAAGACAGCAGCTCATTTGATAACGTCCTGTACAACGTACGGATGTTCCTGACTGAGTACAGTGCATTTAGAATTGTGTCGTATATTTTCATGTAAGGCCGCAGGTCTAGCTTTGGTTATAAACATTTCACATAAAGGAATTCATGTATGGGCTGTACCCCATTGTTTCTAAGCGTGTGTCTTGTCGTGGTTCTGCAGCGATATCCCGCCCGGTCTCAAAGCGGTACAGTCGCGTATCGTATTTCCTATTCGGTTGGCGTCCTCCTGGTGGCTGTCGTTTCCTGGTGCTGTCGGGATTGATCCGTTGCACTTTCTGAAATAAATAAAATAAAATTTACAATATCATCTAGTGTGTAGCAAATGAGTATAAAACTGCAAGGAGCATCGGCATCAAAATCTTGCGCATCAAATTTCTTGCCATATGTGGTAGCTTTTCATTCCGCATTATGATACGAACGCTATACCTCTGAGGAGAGCTTGCACAATTACATGGTCAATTATTGTGACTAGTTGAAAATGCAATTTAACTAAAGTATAGCATGGCTTCAGATGTGAACCAAAAATCAGGTGTGTTGAATATGATACATCAAAGGTGACATAAGCATAAGTACAGGCAGAGCAGTGCACGAAAAAGACAAACGAAGAAGCAAATCATAAATTGGGAGAGGCACCATCCTGTTTTACATATCCCTTCCATGCCCGTGGATTTTGCATGCGGCTATGCATATATTTGCGCAATTAACCAAATACCTGAAACCTAAGCTTTTTTTTCCTACTGAAGTGGTTAAGGTACACTAATGTAAGAAAAATTATCGCGCTTCACAGAATCTTGTCTTCGCCTCAAAACAAGTATGTATGTATCTGGAAAGACTAATACAGTGCCTCACTGTGCACTCTATCTCAAGTCCAGAAATTTACTATGTGCAAAAATGCTTTTATTTCATTTTGCCTTATAAAATTATGCCTGCAGAAGCCATCAATCTTAGGGGCGTTTGCTTGATTAAAACATTATGTTCACAATCGCCAATTGATGAACAAGTGTTCCACGCAGATGCTTTCATTTCTTTGCATTGACCACATCCCACTAGCATACTTGACTGGCAAGTAGACTGAGTCACCCTAATCAAAATCTCAAATACCTGCCAGAAGCACACATATCATTACTTCGCAGGAGAAACTACAATTTTGCAAGTGCCAAATTAATTTTTCAATTGCAAGCGACTCTGTGGCTTCTAATTAAGACGTAAGGTGCGCACCATGGTGTACACAGTTAAAAATCTTTCTCCTTCCTCCCGCTTCGGGAGACGCAAGCGGTTCTAATGAACTGGTTCCGTGAGCATGTACGTAAACGATAATGACCTCTTAATCCTGGGGTACTCTGCCACAAATGCTTCTCCTTTCTGGAACCTAGGAGGAAGCCATACTTCTAAAATTAGGTGTAAGAAATAGATAAAAGGGAAGATATGAAAATGCCTGCTCCTTCTCAGCATTTAAAATACAGAATGAGAGTGGTTTGCATTTGCAGCCTTGCATTTACGTGCTGTTAAATTATTTCAGCAGCTAACCAAGCATGAGCTGTTGCGTTTTATAGTCAACATAGGCACCGTGCTCATAGCAAGTATGTATTATGTCACTAAGCAAATCTGCAATGTGAAAGTACTACTATTTTTGTCACATGGATATATCTGTAGAGAGGGAAGACAAAAACGGTCGCTTCTCACAAAAATAATCGGCTCTTCTGTTAAACACCTTTCTAACTTTTCAATACCACTTGCTCATACGCGTTTGTCTCCAGATAGCAGACTTAATCTTGACTTTCCCATTACCATTACATTACATTACCAAAAATACTCTGTCAAGATGACTGCCTAAAGCACGTGAGAATTTTCATCTTGGTGTGACATATTGTCTTTTGAAAGTTTTGGTGACATTTAGTGAAATGGTATACCCAATACACCCATATTCTAGTTTTCTCGTCTAAATTGCATGGCAATGCATTTTGATTCTTTGGATAGCGCTCCTCTGCACTGCGTGGAGTCGTGCAGGACTGGCTCTTTGACATCCTTGTGTCCTTGCAGCTGCCTTCTTGCGTCATATAAAGCAGGTGCCTGAAAAATATCGTGTCCAGAAGTCAACACGAGGGCATAGTGTAAAAGAACATCAAGACAGTCAAGAAATAAGGTCACTGTACTAAAATGAAGTGTTGGCTCTTATCTCAGTCTTCCTACTGAAATGCATGTGAAACATCTAAATGACTGCAATAGTCAACTGCTAAACTAACTTCAATTTTGAGATTTCAAGAAAAAAGAAAAAAAAATACCGACAGTCCATCCACGTTCAGCACCAATGTTACAATACTCCTAATAAAATATTGGTCATTGTCAGCCCTCATAAGTCTGTCAGTAGTCTTGTGTGTCACAAACACCCCTTGTGACACATCCTACTAAGCAAGTGCCCAGTTGCTCAAGCCATAATTTGACGATCATATCTGCAAACATAATGCTCAGTAGGGACGAAAATATGGCCCTCCAGTTCAATAGATATTACTGGATGCGCCTCTAAGAATAGGCAACAAGGCTTGTTATGTAAAGCTTGCCCAAATTTCAAGACTAAGAGGAAACAGTTCACTGCGGCCTGCATCTAAGCTTACTAAAAGGCATGAAATTATTATCATTTATGAGCTACGCAATGGAGTTCATTTTTGACAGCCTCACCTATAGCTACAGCTTGAAATCTAGCATTTTACATTCTTGAAGGCATGTAAAAGATGCAGTTAGACCACAGTTATTTATTTATTAGACCGACTCCTTGTTTTGTATTTGACATACGACCGGTAAGACAGAATTAAGGCAACGTTTTATTTTGATACTTTATTTCTCCACGAAAAATATTCAAGCGCAAACACATTTTGATTTGCCATGCAATAGCAAAATGCACAGATTACGCTTCTAACCCCAGGGGAAGGGTGAGTTAACTGTTCATAGGACATAACTCTGAAGCGCCAACTTTTATAGCAAATGCACAGCATGTCCAAAAAAGTAAGCGTATGCGAAACGCCCCTGTAACTGTAATTTCACACAGTGGCCGTTATATTCGATTACAATGCATAATTAGCCGCTTGACAATTCACCGATTTCGTACACATAAGCACCCTTTCACATTTGCACCGTGCTCGAAAACCGCAACACGAGACATAAAATCAAACATATAATTGCACCGTTTCAATACATGAGCAAAAACAGCTCAGTCTTATTCAGCCAAAAATATTAATTCCTCATGCGTTTTCACTAAGTTCAAGATAACGCGCCCAACTGACCTCTCGCAGCATGCAGCTGAATGCCTACGGCAAAGTTTCTAAGTAGCACTGGTGCTGCACATAACTTCAGTGGTCGCAGATTACCTATTGGCGAAAGACACCGTCAAGCGCGCGGCTTATTTTAACGAAAGCATGCCGCCAGCACAATGACGCCTTCTGTTATGTGACTCCTTATTTCAACAGCATTCCGTTCACAGTGGACTGCCAAGCTGAATAAATTCAAACATACAAAACGCACGCTAAGCACGCTCCGCATAGGTTCGGAATCATTGGCTGGTAAACCATTTTATGCGTCTCCTCGCCTCAGGTCTTATTCAACATACCATGGTTCTGGCAGCGTTTGCTATTTTCAAAGCTCTTACGGATAGCGGCAAGTGATAAAATGACATGCAGTTATCGCGACGACTGGCTTTTTTGACTGATACCAAGAGACGCAGGGCGCTTGCTAACCCGTTGTGAATCGCGTCGGCTAAACTTCCCAACGACTTCCTGGTGATAGCATGTCATATACGCAGAATGTGCACATAAATTAGAATTCACTTACCGTGGAGTATTTGTTGTTATATCCAACGAATTATGAACGACTTTCCTGTTTTATCCGCGGCGCAAGATGGCTGACACACGATCTCCCTTGGATCGCCTTCGTTCCTGCCCGCTGGACCGATCACCTTCCGATGTTGTTCGCGATGTTCGCGGTGGGGCAACTCCGTGTGAAAAAGTAAAGCGCTGGCTCCGCTTCCCTTTGCACTGTGGCTGTATGTACCCTTAGAAGCAAGACGGTGTGCTCTTTGCTCAGCGTGCGTGAGTGATACATAGCGATGTTCGGGGCCAGCCTCCTAGAGTTGAAGCAGGAGCTTACGCTACGTTTTGACATCTATTGCCGCAACAGCTCAACAGTAATTCTTCTCTCTCTCAGAGGGGCAGAGTGAAAAGAACATTTCACTCTCTCTTTGCTGACGGAGTGAACAATGTATTACTCCACTCGAAATCTTGCGATAGTAAAACATTGATTTGAAGAGTCAATCGGCCCATTTACTCCTTCGACACTCTCCCTAGTTTTTAGAGTGAACTGCTGCTGCTGCTGCAACTACTACTACTACTACTACTACTACTACTACTACTACTACTACTACTACTACTACTACTACTACTACTACTACTACTACTACTAAACTGATGCTGCTGTTGTGGCTTCTGCAGCTTTACGTTTACGGACAAGGCTACTGCAATCAAGTCATAAATACTATAGGCCATGTGCAGTTCAAACTCAAAAGGGTCGACCCTCTGTTTAAAACACCTTTTAGATATTTGTCTTTCCCATCCAACGCCCAGACATCTTTCATCATCATCAGCCTATTTTATTTCCACTACAGGACGAAAGCCTCTCCTTGCGATCTCCAATTACCCCTGTCCTGTGTGAACCGATTCCAACTTGCGCCAGAGAATTTGATAATTTCATCAGCCCATTTAGTTTTCTGCCGTCCTCGACTGCGCTTCCCTTCTCTTGGCACCCATTCTGTAACCCTAATGGTCCACCGGTTATCTAACCTACGCATTACATGACCTGCCCAGCTCCAATTTTTCTCTTAATGTCAATTAGAATGTCGGCTATCCCCGTTTGCTCTCTGATCCACACGTCTATCTTCCTGTCTCTTAACGTTAAACCTAACATTCTTCGTTCCTCGCTCGTTGCGCGCTCCTTAACTTGTTCGCAAGCTTCTTCGTCAATCTCCAAGTTTCTGCCCCATATGTTAGCACCTGTAGAATGCATTGATTGTACACTCTTTTTTTCAATGCAAGTACAGTAAGCTCCCAGCCAGAATTTGGTAATACCTGCCGTATGCACGCGAACCCAATTTTATCCTTCTGTACATTTCCTTCTCATGACAAAGGCCTCTGTGAGTAATTTACCTAGATAAACGTACTCCTGTGCAGACGCTAGAGTTTGATCGGCTATGCTCAATTATTGTTCCCTTGCCAGTCTATTGATCATTATCATTGTCTTCTGCATATTAATCTTCAACCACACTCTTCCACTTCCTCTGTTAAGGTCCTCAATCATTTGTTGTAACTCGTTCCCAGTGTTACTGAACAGGACAACGTCATCTGCAGACCAAAGGTTGCTGAGATATTCGCCGTCGATCCTCACTCCTAAGCCTTTCCAGTGTGATGGCTTGAATACTTCTTCCAAGCGTGTAATGAATCGCATTGCAGAGATTGTGCCTCCTTGCCTGACCCCTTGATAAGTATCTTTCTACTTTTCTTGTGGAGAATCAAGGTAGGCGCGTAATCTTTGTAGATATTTTTGAAGAAAGCCTGCTGTACTCTTTGATTACGTAGTGCCTCTATGACTACTGGTATCTCTACTGAATCGAATGCCTTTTCATGATCTATGAAAGTCATACAGAGCGGTTTATTGTACTCTGCAGATTTCTCGATTACCTGATTGATGGCGTGGATGTGATCCATTGTTGAGGATCCCTTCTTGAATCCAACCTGATTAGTGTTGCCTTTATTTCATTGGAAGTTATCTTGGAGAATATTTTATTTAATACTAGAAGTAAGCTATTGGTGCTATAATTTTTCAATTTTTTAACATCTCCTTTTTGTGGATTAGTATAATGTTGGCATCGTTCAAGTTCTCCTTCCACTTTCACTTTCCAGTTCCAGTTCCACTTTATCCTACCTAAATGTTCTACATCTTGCACTATGCTGGGATCGGCAGAAAGTATGAAATCTATTTCATTTCTTGTCTCTCCATTAGGGCTTTCCCAGGTCCACTTTCTGTGGCTACGCTTCCTTTATAAAGAAGGTGTTCATTGTTATGAGGTGTTCATCGTTATTCCGCGAATTCTACCAATCTCTCTCCTCTAGTGTTCCTAGAATCGATGCCGTAGTTGCCAACTGCTTATTCACCAAGCTGCTTCTTGCCCACTTTTGCACTGAATTCGCCCATGACTAGAGTATACTGAATTTGCACATTTCTCATTGCTAAATCAACAGCTGCATAAAACTGTTCTATTTCTTCATCATCGTGAGTGGAGGTTGGAGCGTATCTGTAGGCTTGTACTACCTTTATTTTGTACCTCTTATTATGTTTTATTACGACTACTGCTGCCCTCTCATTAGTGCTGCAGAATTCGTCAGTATTGCCCGCTATGTCCTTATGGATTAGGAATCCTACCTCTTATTGCTTCTTATCTAGGAGCCCTCTATAGCAGAGGACGTGGCCGCTAGTCAGCACTGTATAAGCCTCACCAGTTCTTCTAACCTCAATGAGGCCAATGATATCCCAAACAATGCCTGATAGTTCCTCAAAGAGTTCCCCAAATGTGTTGTTGCTGTTGTTGCTGCTACTGGCGTTGCTACTGGTACTGCTGATGCTGCTGTTGAAACAGCTATTTAAATAAGGTGAATAGAGAAGAATCGTCCACGTTTGACGGCAGCGCTTTATTTACTCGGGTATATAAGAATAATTTGTGATAGGCCTCGGCTGCGTCTTCGTGTGTGCTCCCCGGGTGCCCCCGCATCGCGGCCTCGCTGCTCATTTATGCGTGTCTTTTATCCCTCTCTCCAGAGCAATACGCTCCCTCTCTACCTGATAGCAGCCCTCGTAGGGCATTTCTCACCAACGACAGCCGAAAAGCGGCACAGAGCGCGACACTTTATGCTGCAAATCAGCCTGCCGGCGTTCGCCCTCTCCCGTGCTCAGTTGTCACATCTGTCTCGCTCCGGCGGCAACGATACGGGGGCCTGGGCCGACGGAGTCCGTCCTTGAACCGAGCAAGGTCGGAATCGCGGACGCTCTCGCAGCGCGACGCAGGTCCGAGCGATGTTCGATCCCAGCCTTGACACGGCGCGCTTTAATTGAGCCCAACAATGCGCGACGCCGTTGGTGGGGGCGCCTTGGCGTAGATTCGTGCGTGTGAAAGTGCCTATTGGCGGCCGATGAGCGGCAGCCTGTGCGGTCCCTACCCAGCGCTCGCCGATTGAAGGGCGCGTGTCTAGCCTACTGGCCCGCACAGAGCAGAACGCCGAAAGGGCGTGATGTCCCCATGGGTGGCATCCGCTACCTCTTCGACGTACTGCGGCTCCGTATAGGGATGCTAACCTCAGCTGCGGCCACGTGGCTGCGGCCCACGTCAAACCGTCGCAGTGTCGCTGTTCCGAACGCTCCGCGCCCTGAGCCACCGATTCGCATTCGGAAGAGGCGGTTTGCGATTGCGCTGGGTTCGTGGTGAAAGTCGAGTATCCTGAAAAGTCGAGTGCCTGAAAAGGACTCCAGTTGCGCGCATGAGTAACGCTGCACACAATGGCTCAGAAACAGCGGAGAGTTAGGAGCAACTTTTGGTATTTGTTTATTTATTTTTACAGCTCATATTGGTTTCTCAATGAAGCAACTTAAATACTATTGTTTATATAACTTGAAGCCTTTTAAGAGCAGCGGGAAACACTTCATGGCTGCCTTCCTAAAGATATAAAGTCACTTCGAACAATGGTCAGAATTATATCTCGAGTAAAGGTTCCTTATGCGTCATTGCTCACCGATGCTCCCCTTATTTCATAGTGCTGACATTCCGTGCGTTTGCATGACCATAGAGCCATAAATGGCACTGGACTGGTGTAATGTTATTCCTTGTATTTCACTAAGGGAAACGATAAAATGTTTATTGCTTATGGCCGGAATAAGTATGTCTTTTATGTGCTTTACGTGACTTTACATGGTCCCTCTCCTGTGTGATGGGTGGCTGTCCCAGGTACTGAACCATGATTCCGGCGCTGGTACCCGTATAGTGAAGCTATCTGAGCGCTCGTGACTTGGTGTTCGCGTGTTTAGAGTGGGTTAATGTTTTATTCTTGCTTTCTAGACATAATTGATTATTGATATATTAGGATAGCCGTCTATAAAGAGGCATACCTTTCCATTTTCCCACGTTTGAAGATAAGGTGCCAATAAAATCAACTATGAGTGACTACCGATTGTATGCCGTAACAGTCAGCCTTTATTTTTTCATCCTGCACCACTATTTAAATGAACAAGTTTTGAATTGCTCCCACAGTGACGAAGGTGTAAATAAGGAAGTTGAGATTAGGAATGACAGTTTGCTGGGCTTCAATATTAAGCACCTTGAAACAAACAAACAAACAAACAAACAAACAAACAAACAAACAAACAGAGCTATAAACAAACAGCTAGCAAAAAAAGTAACCTAACAAGTCTGCCTGATCCCGCTTCAGGACCAATATAACGCAAGGGTTCATTTCGCTCTATTCTATTTTGTTTTTCTTATCATCCATTGCTCAGAACCCGCCGATGCTGGTGATAATCATTGACGATTACGATACTCCCTCATGCGAAATTTGAGCGCAGCTCTATACGTGTTTTCATTTCACGATGTATTGGCTGGCGCGGGCAATCTGTTCTGTGCGGCGCGTTGAAAAAGGGGGCGAAGTGTGACGCTACTGCCTTGTTAATCTGGAGATCGAGAGAGGCAGCGAATGGGTGGCGTGGGCGCGATTCACAGCAGCCGCCGCAGACAGGCGACGCGCTCTACTTTGGCGTCATCTCGTAGCCATCGTCGCCGCACCACACTTTTATTCTTACGCTTTCGAAATACCCTCATCCTCCGCTTTGCGCCTCATGGCTCCGCTCCATCCTCCTCCTTCGTTTTCCTCCTCGATTCTTTGATCCTCCGCTGCGCTTCGCGTTCGCGTTTGCTCGTTCATCCTTCGCTGTGCTCGTTCATTCGGTTACACGCTCGCCTAAGGAATGGGTGCCTAAGAGCTGCGCTCTAAAATAATTTACAATATAATCATGGGGTTACTCCGCCCAATATAACTCTCCTGGAATTAAATAAATAAAACTGCGCTGAAGATAGCCCAGCAAAGTCACTCTGTGATTTCCCAATCACAGAGTGACTTCGCAGGACTTCTCAATTATCCCATATATTTTCTATCATACACTTCGATTAATAAGTTATTAACTGAACAAATTTTATTACTTGATTTCGAAATTTTCAGGTGCTGGCGCATTAGTAGCAAACAGAGGACCAAAACTAACCGCTACAATGAAAGAGGGTGTTTAGATGCGCGTATAGTGCGTAAAGTTAAGACAAGAGAGAGAGAGAGAGAGAGAGAGAGAGTGGAAAGGCAGGCAGATGAAGCGGGGAAAATAGGGGTTAGGGGATAAAAGGAGAGAGAGAAATAGAGATATAAAAATAATTAACAGGAAGGGTGTTTCAATTAGAGGCGTTCACATAAGCCGGTGGATCTCAAGAAGTGCAGTAGCGCTTGCATGACCTTGAAATACGACGTTAAGTCCCGTCAATGCTTTAGGACTTTTAAAGCGAAGCTTTCTTTGCCACTTCCTTTTACTTTTCCGCTGCTGCTGCTGCTGCTGCTGTCTTGCAGGCAGCGTCTGGAGGTGGTTGAGAGCGCGTATATACATGGCAGGAGCGTGGCAGAGAGAAAAGGCGGCGCTAGAAACTCGTTTGGACCTTTCCATCGCATGGCGTGTGCACAATGCCCTCTGGAACTCCCTGGGCGTCGTCACATTAGCCTCTGGACAGCTGTAATTATTTGTCCCCGCTCGCAAAAGCATTGCAGAAACTGCAGCGCTTAGGCATCTACTAACGTGCAAATACAGAGAGGTAGATTGAATGGTAGAGAGGCAACAGGGAGAAAAGGCAGAGCGTGGATAGAACCGACGCAGTCGCGAAAAGAGTGAATAATGGCCTTCCCACTCTTCACTCGCAGTTCCCATACTTGGGGGTGGGAGGTTGAGGGAGGGGAAAGGCGATGTCAGAAAGCAAAGAAACACTCCTACTATAGACACGACAGCGGTTGCGGGCAAACTGAAGCTACGGTTCGTTTCTGCTATTTCTGAAAAATAAACACCACGCAAATTTGTCAAGCAGACAATTGACGCAGGGAGCTAATACTTAAAGCCACATTAAATCACCGTAGGGTCTAGGCGACTCTACGGCAGCGGTCGCACGTGAAAATAACACTTCCGTACTTGCCGCAGTAGCTTTGCGGCCACGGCATTGCTCGACGTCGCGGGGTTCCGACTACGACAGCCGCATTTCGACGGGAGCGAAATACAAGAAGGAAAAAAAAAGAAAAAAAAGAGCGCTTGTGCACTTAGATTTAGGTGCACGTTAAAGAACACCACGGTGTCAAAATTTATTCATAGTCCTCTACTACGGCGAGCTTCATAATCCGATTGTAGTCGTGGCACGTGCAGCCCCATAATTCAGTGAAAGTTTAACACTTCTGCCATGGTGCGACGTGCCGTGTGAGGCAATGACAATGCTCAAACCATTTGAGGTTACGAACAATGGCGCACAACAATGCCTCAAGCAACCGAGTCTCCTTGTGTGTTCTTTGTACCACGCAGACAAACATCAGTGATGCATGCAATGTTACGTTAACATAAACCCACCATGTCGTATTAGATTAAAATTGAAGAAATTAAACATTCGCCCTCAACATCACCACTAATTATCGCCTATAAAAGCAAACGGAATCAGTGCAGTAGTTTGTGTGCATGATCGATTCACCTTGCGCCGCCGTCCGCAGCGATTTGTGTCGCCGCAGCGCTGTCGTTTATACTGGTCGGATCAGGTTTAATAACATTCATAATGGCACCTGGCTGCGTTGAGATGAGCAAGTGGCACAATGCTCCATGCTTGCTTAGACTAATCCCAGAACAGTTCCTGCTTGATTTTTTTCCTCCGACAGAGGCCGGTCGTCGAAATGGTTGAGCACGACGGAAACCGATGATCTCTGTGCACGTAGTGCGGGCACTGGTCCAGGACGCGACGTATTGGTTCCATTTAGGCCAAAATGTAAACACCAGCAAGGACGGCAAAGCGGAAATAAAATTCATGTACGTAGAATTAAAGCGGGTAACCATCTGCAGAACTGTTAGAAGGAGCTCTTTGCCTGTGAGAAATGATGTGGTGTCGATGCTGGCCTACGAGCAGTGCAATGCTTTGCGGTGGGTGCCCTTCCGATAATATTCCCGTTGCATAATGTATGAGAAACAAATGCTGTGACTGGTAACGTGTGAATGCGAACCTTCGATGGTGCCTGGATCTGCTGCTATCACTGGAAAAGATGAATAGTGAAGAGCAAGTGACAGAGGGCTCTTTAATGGAAGGTGGCTGGGTTTTCCTGGCGGCATGCCTACATTGCCCGTGCGGATGAAAGAGTCGTAGTGCACTAAAGCGAGTATTCAGGCTGAAGGATCGTTAGGAATCGACAACTCTTCGCTCATGAGCCGACGATATGGCACTCAAGCACAGAATAAGGCTGTGGCTACTGCCTTGAAAGGATCGATATTGAAGTATCACACTGATGCATCGTTTTACCACCGCAGTAACCAGTAAGATGACAATAATAATTACAAAAAATTATCATTCCCAAAGCCTTCCCAGAAAGCCTACTACCAACCTTTAAGTGCAATTGTGCATTGTATTCAAGAAATTATTTGATTTACTTGACTTTCTTTGATTTAGCCATTCGGTATGTGCTACTGGGTATGTAGCTATTCATGACCAATTCTTCTCCACCCATGCCCGAGGACCGCCTTAGGATCCGGCTGTTTTTCTTCTCTTCTCTCTCTCTCTCTCTACTGAATGGGTGTTCGCCACTGTGACATCATCATCATCAGCCTGGTTACGCCCACTGCAGGGCAAAGGCCTCTCCCATACTTCTCCAACAACCCCGGTCATGTACTAATTGTGGCCATGTCGTCCCTGCAAACTTCTTAATCTCATCCGCCCACCTAACTTTCTGCCGCCCCCTGCTACGCTTCCCTTCCCTTGGGATCCAGTCCGTAACCCTTAATGACCATCGGTTATCTTCCCTCCTCATTACATGTCCTGCCCATGCCCATTTCTTTTTCTTGATTTCAACTAAGATGTCATTAACTCGCGTTTGTTCCCTCACCCAATCTGCTCTTTTCTTATCCCTTAACGTTACACCTATCATTCTTCTTTCCATAGCTCGTTGTGTCGTCCTCAATTTGAGTAGAACCCTTTTAGTAAGCCTCCAGGTTTCTGCCCCGTAGGTGAGTACTGGTAAGACACAGCTATTATATACTTTTCTCTTGAGGGATAATGGCAACCTGCTGTTCATGATTTGGGAATGCCTGCCAAACGCACCCCAGCCCATTCTTATTCTTCGGATTATTTCCGTCTCATGATCCGGATCCGCCGTCACTACCTGCCCTAAGTAGATGTATTCCCTTACGACTTCCAGTGCCTCGCTGCCTATTGTAAATTGCTGTTCTCTCCCGAGACTGTTAAGCATTACTTTAGTTTTCTGCAGATTAATTTTTAGACTCACTCTTCTGCTTTGCCTCTCCAGGTCAGTGAGCATGTATTGCAATTGGTCCCCTCAGTTACTAAGCAAGGCAATATCATCAGCGAATCGCAAGTTACTAAGGTATTCTCCATTAACTTTTATCCCCAATTCTTCCCAATCCAGGTCTCTGAATACCTCCTGTAAACACGTTGTGAATAGCATTGGAGATATCGTATCTCCCTGCCTGATGCCTTTCTTTATAGGGATTTTGTTGCTTTCTTTATGGAGGACTACGGTGGCTGTGGAGCCGCTATAGATATCTTCCAGTATTTTTACATATGGCTCATCTACACCCTGATTCCGTAATGCCTCCACGACTGCTGAGGTTTCGACTGAATCAAACGCTCTCTCGTAATCAATGAAAGCTATATATAAGGGTTGGTTATATTCTGCACATTTCTCTATCACTTGATTGATAGTGTGAATATGGTCTATTGTTGAGTAGCCTTTACGGAATCCTGCCTGGTCCTTTGGTTGACAGAAGTCTAAGGTGTTCCTGATTCTATTTGCAATTACCTTAGTAAATACTTTGTAGGCAACGGACAGTAAGCTGATCGGTCTATAATTTTTCAAGTCTTTGGCGTCCCCTTTCTTATGGATTAGGATTATGTTAGCGTTCTTCCAAGATTCCGGTACGCTCGAGGTCATGAGGCATTGCGTATACAGGGTGGCCAGTTTCTCTAGAACAATCTGTCCACCATCCTTCAACAAATCTGCTGTTACCTGATCCTCCCCAGCTGCCTTCCCCCTTTGCATATCTCCTAAGGCTTTCTTTACTTCTTCCGGCGTTACCTTCGGGATTTCGAATTCCTCTAGACTATTTTCTCTTCCATTATCGTCGTGGATGCCACTGGTACTGTATAAATCTCTATAGAACTCCTCAGCCACTTGAACTATCTCATCCATATTAGTAATGATATTGCCGGCTTTGTCTCTTAACGCATACATCTGATTCTTGCCAATTCCTAGTTTCTTCTTCACTGTTTTTAGGCTTCCTCCGTTCCTGAGAGCATGTTCAATTCTATCCATATTATACTTCCTTATGTCAGCTGTCTTACGCTTGTTGATTAACTTCGAAAGTTCTGCAAGTTCTATTCTAGCTGTAGGGTTAGATGCTTTCATACATTGGCGTTTCTTGATCAGATCTTTCGTCTCCTGCGATAGTTTGCTGGTATCATAAGACACTGTGACATAAGAAGTACAAATTCTTTAAATGCAACCACACATGTATCGTACTTGTCTGTGCACACAACTGCCATCACCGTCCTTCCCTTGACAAGCGCCGTACATCGCCTGCGTCCTCCTGACATCGCTGCGTAGACATCAAACACTGTGCATCCCCCTCATTTGGTGGTTTCATTTCTGCAGAGTTTGCACGCGGTGTAGTGCATAAGCGTAAATATTTCAATTGATTAAACACGTTACCTTTGTGGTAGATAACAAAAAAGGTTGCTCTTGCGTAGGATGAAAGTATACACGACTGTACGCATCGCCGTTGTATAAAATTTAACACAGACCGTTCGACTAAAGCTTCGCTTCACAGAGGGTTCCGATGTCTGGGTTAAATTTGCGTAATGCTTTCTTTCTTTCTTTCTTTCTTTCTTTCTTTCTTTCTTTCTTTCTTTCTTTCTTTCTTTCTTTCTTTCTTTCTTTCTTTCTTTCTTTCTTTCTTTCTTTCTTTCTTTCCTTCTTTCTTTCTTCCTTTCTTTCTTTCTTTCTTTCTTGCTTTAGTGCTGTCGATGCTTGGAAACGCGTTCAGCCGTGCACGCCAAGCGTGCCTCTGTCGGGAAGACCGCTGGTAAGCGCTTATACCTCTTTCCACCTCCTTCGCCAACGCTTAGCCTTTCTCTATGTTTGCCATCGAGCCTCTATTTCATAACAATCCTAAAGCGTTATGGCTTCCCTTACTTGCAAGCAGGGCATTCACATGCACAGAGTATTACAAAATTTTAGAGGGAATCGCGGAGAGAGAGAGAAAAGGATGCATAGGAAGGCAGGGAGGTTAACCAGAGGTAGTTCCGGTTGGCTAACCTGCACGGGGGGAAGGGTGAAGGGGGATAAAAAGAGAAAGAGAGCGGAAGGGGGAGATAGAAGGAAATAGAGACGAGCACGACCAAACCATGTACACTACAGAGCGGTAGGGGGCGGCGTTCTTACAGTCTGTCGTGAAGCCCCGCAGACCGCAGGAACCTTAATAACGCGAGTTATTAAGGTTCCTGTTATTATTATTAAGGTTATTGTTAAGGTTAGTTATTAAGGTTATTAAGCTCTGTCTTGTGTCTCGGGCAGTTTTTGACGATGCTTCACGAGGACCAGAGCAATTCGCACACTTGAGATCAGTCGCACGGCAAGCATCAGCGCTGTGCTGCTCAGAGCATTTTGGGAACACGGTCGAATTTTCGCATATGCCGCTGACATGCCATATTTTCAAACAATTACGGCACTGAAGTGGTCGTGGAACAAACGGTCGCACTGGATGACGAAAAAATCCAACTTTCACGTGTGACGGCAAGCTTCCTCCCATGAAAGTTATCCTCACACAACGTGATTCTCCTAGGCGACGGATTTCAATGATAGTGACATCTGCTGTGGGGGGTTTAACCAATATAGGCAGATCGTTGTCGTTGATTGACTCGTCGACATCATAAATCACACCTGATGAAGTATCACCGTCCTGTGGTATTATGGTGCGAACATTAATCTTTCTCAGCACTATGACTGTTCTCAAGATATCCAGCGCTGCTATGTCCCTGACATCGACCTCGAGGATGTTCTCACGGTTGTTGATTCTTATATCTGTAATCTCACTTGGAACAAGAGCCTCCAGTGTGACAGACATGGCTTGCCTGTTTATCGGATTCAGGTCGTCGGTCGGTGTCTCGGGCAAGAAGAGGATGGTATGAGGCGTGCCATTGTTCTTTGCAGTCGCCGTCGTCCTTGTTGAAGACGAGGAAGCAGTGACAATTCTCTTCTTCCTTTTTTTTCCTCACAAATTTCAAGTAATCACCGTCATCCGATAGATCCTCGTCAGAATCAAAGTAGTACAGCATGGTGTCCTCGCTGCCTGTGTCGCTCATGAGGTGACTGCGCTTCCTAGGAGCGCTTGACGCTGTGACGTCTGTCTCCTCCGGACGTCTAGCGGACTCTGCTTCCATCGACGAAGGTTTTGGGAGCGGCGTCTCCCGAAAGCACGCAAAAATACTCGGTAAATGAGAGGAAATCGCGGAATTGCCTTAACACCTCTGTGGGCACACCTACCTAGCATAATGCTAATAATTGCCTGCTTTATGCAACTGAAGAGATCGAGCGAGCCACAGAGCGCAATGAAGGAAATTTCTGAGTAGAACACGTACTAAGCACAACTAATGATTACACTAATGGAGGTGAAAACAATAAACGCAGTTAAAAAATGCAGCAGCGGTGCGCAAGAATAAATGTTCGCTTGTCCGAAGAACGAGCTCAAATCGTGGCGCCTTTCGACACAAACTTGGACACGGAGGTGCCGTGCGCGAGAAAAAGGGCCAGCGGTGAACGAGCGTGTTTATTCGTTGCTCTCAGCCAGTGTGTTCGGCAAACGGCATACTGCAAGATGTCCCACATATTCGTCGTGGTAGAAGCGTTCTTGAGCGGTCGTTCGTCTGGTCCCGTGACGGAAACGCCTTGTGCAAGCTGGCGCCTTTGCGAATGGGGCACCGCTGCTGCAGACATCTTTACCGCTCACCTCGTTGGAAGATACTCAACACGCATATAATCCGCCCTTTTATTCTCCTTCTTGCCGCTGGAAAGACAAACGCTGCAGTTGTAAACTTGCCATTTTATTTTCTTTACGTATTTAAGTGTTGTTCAATTAAGTAATAGCTCCGTAAATTTTAGCTCCCTTTCCTTCTGTATATCTGTGTTTCTACAACGGGAGCCTTACCTAGGGTCAAGTCCACGTGTGCCGTATGAAAACCTTGTCTTAGCCATAAATTAGTTGAGTTATGATACGGCAAACTTCAGAAGGAAAGAAAATCGCTTGTTTCGATTTCTTCTTTTATTTGAGGACCAAGGTTGCGGCATGGCAAGCACTAATTTAGAGATATTCGTCCTTGGTATGCACCACGGTTAGCAATATCGCTCAACGTAGTTTTTTTTCTTGTAATGCGTAAGCCTTCAGGCTGAAATTATATGAATAGCGCCAATGGCATTGTCGCTGCGCATATTGAGGATGAATATCTCAAAACTCCCAAGAAAGAGTCAGAAAGATAACGAAAGCTGGGGAGACTGTCATAGACATACACCTCGCATGGCCTGTATTCCATATGATTAGCTTGAAATATGAAATAAAAGAGAGAAAGAAGAAGTCTGCTGTGAAAAGACAAGTACCACACCCGATGCTGAAGAAGCTCCTTCATGTGTAGCGCTTATAATGAGAAGCATCTGCTTTATTTCATAGTTCTCATAGTTTAAGTATAGTTCAAGCGTTGCTGGGGAAGCGGATATATATTTTGAGACCCCTAAATTGTATTCCTTGCACGAACTTTGTTTTCGTTTGCTAGAGGCCTTTGTGTACAGGAAGCGAGTGCCCTAAGAGACTTTCAAGCATAAAAGTAAAGGAGAGAGTCGATAGATCATCCATCGGCTGTTGAAAAGCGTGCAGACGATATTAGCGAAACAGCGTAGCGTCTTTTTATTGCTTTGTGCATGTGGTGACAATGTCTTAAGCCTAAGAAATGAGTTGTGCAATAGTATGAGCCTCGCAATGTAGGGTATGTGAATGTAGGCAACCTTCACTATGGAGCGCGAGTCGTCATGCTTTATCGAAAGAAATAAAGCCCTCTCCTCAGATGAAATTTCTGGTCGACTACACGACCGCAGGATGACTACAGGTACGTGACTACAGGAATATCCGATAAGAGCGAATGGCTCTATACGAAGTCTATCACGGAGCATACCCCTGTCGTACCATGGGTATCATATGCAGATGACTAGAGCGCATAAACGTATGCACATTGAAGGCTGAGTGCATTCGTCCACGCCAATGAGTCAGGTGTTGAAAAGCGTTCCCTGCAAATGATGTGCGGAGTCGTGGCGCCCTCACTTGCAGAAATACCCAGTGTCTTTGAGTCTGAGTTTTTTGGGAGCTTGGTTTAGTGGAGCCAAGGAATACACCTCATGACCGCTTGAGAAGGGAAGAAGGGAAAGTCGACTGGCTTTATTCAAAAGTAAAAGCAGGTTTGCCGTGACAGTGGTGGCGCCCCAGTCGGGCAGCCATCTCGGTTCCAGAAATAGCAACCTTTTTGTTCTAAAGTGTGGCTTGCTGCAGGTAACCGGCATACGTGTTGCTTTGCTTTCTGGGCACAATTCATCCAAATAAAGAGTTCAATACTACGTTAATCCGTCGTGTTTGTCTACATCTGCACAATAACTACGGTGTAGAAGTGTAATACGTACAGCACGCGTTAATCACCAAAAGCTGCCAGCTAGTGACATCGTACTTGTTCTCCGGGGTAGTAGGCCTGCCGTAACGCAGCTTTTATTCAATTACATATACTTTACCACTTACGTACATCGCTCAGGGATTCAGACGTGATAGTCGGAGCACATTTACTGCCGGCGCTCATTGTGCAACCGGTTTGCCCTGGGGACACCGATCTGATGCATTGCGATACAATGAAAGCGATAGCCTTTGTCGTGCATTTTGACTGCACTGGCTCCACAGCGACTACCAAGCGCTCACCGGCGGCGCAAAAAACGCCGTCTACCATGCGCTCCGAGTATCGCGCTTCAATCAGAATCAGAATCAGAATCGGTTTTTATTGAGATCATTAGAAAGTTTACAAGTTGTTAATATTCAGAAGGAGGTCCCGAAGTCAAAGACTGCAATGGGACCTCCTTTACAAAGTAAACGAATAAAACAAAAGTACAGCAGTTTCAACAAATTGTTAACATAGAAAAATTACAGGTTTTAGTATGAATAGCATGATTGAAGAATTACATATGCATAGATGTCATGAAAAAAAGTACTGTAACACAATCTCGTTGACAACTGATAAAGTAACTGCGTAGATGACGTGACGAAGACAGTATAATTTGTTAACTCGAATGTATATGTGAGGCAGAAACAGAAACCTAACGGTATGGCAATGAAAATGAAATGAAGGCACCCTGAAAAATGGTTGTGAGTATAGACTAGGCATCAGTATTCGACAGAATGTAATCTTTTAGTTGTTTCTTGAATTCGTGAATTTTAAGTGTTTTTATGTATAAAGGTAGTGTGTTCCAGAATGCGATAGATGAAAAATGGACGCTCTGTTTGCCATAATTAGTGTGTACTTTAGGTAAAATGAAGTTGCTATTTATTACAAACCTGGTAATATTAGTATTTAATAGAGAAGATTGTGGTAACAAGCTATCGCATCGTGTGTAATTGATTTGACGGAACAAAAAGGTACCTAGATTAAATTTAACGAGTTGTGTGACTGTAAGAATGTGATTAGTTCGTAAAAGATATGAGATGTTGTTATATGGGCTAAATGTAATTATCCTAATGGCCTGATTCTGTACGATTTGCAATGAGTTTAAATGGGTTACGTAAGTGTTTCCCCAGCAAGTGACGCAGTAGTTGATGTGGGAATGAATAAATGAAAAGTATAATGATAGTAATATTTGACGGTAAAATATGTTTCGTGCTTTTAGAAGTACCCTAATCCCGTAGGTAATTTTCTGTTTTAGTTTGGTTAAGTGTTCAGTAAATTTAAGATGTTTGTCTACTTCTATGCCAAGATAATTGCATGAAAAACTTGCAGGGATAGGACTTCCGCCCAAAAGATAGGAGGAATGGAGTGAAGTGTTCGTTGGTGAGAAGTGAATACAACAAATTTTGTTTTCGACTGGTTTATCTGTAGCTGGTTAGTATGGTACCACTCCAGCAGGCTGTGCAAATCGCCAATAAGGTTAGAAACTAGGGTTGTGATATATTTATTGGAATTAATAATAGTAGTATCATCTGCATAAAGTATACATTTCGAAGAGGACAGGCAGTCAGGCAGATCATTGACGTATAATAAAAATAAAAGGGGACCCAATATGGAACCCTGGAGCACGCCAATATTAGTGAACATGGTTTTAGAATGAACGCCTGAAATGGTTACTACCTGCACTCTGTCTGTTAAGTAATTTTGTAATGAAAATAGGGCTGGGCCGGTAATTCCCAATGATTCAAGCTTACGAAATAAGATGCGGAGGTTTATTTTCTCAAACGCTTTGCTTAAATCTACAAATACTGACGCTGCATAATTCCCTTCATCGATAGCGAGCTTTAGTTGATCGATTAGAGCAACGAGAGCCAGTTCGGTCGAGTAAACCGAGTGAAAGCCATATTGGAATGGTGAGAGAATGTTAAATTTTGTAACGTAATTAGTTAAACGTTTTTCTATTAGCTTTTCGATTACCTTACTAAAGAAAAGTAATACACAGATGGGGCGATAATTGGAAATTAAAGAGCGGTCACCTTTCTTAAAAATTGGGGTGATCTTGCCTTGTTTTAGTTCTTGTGGGAAACTGCCTGATTTAAACATGAAGTTGATTATGTCTGCAAGGACATCACTTATTAAGGGTGCAATTAATTTTATGTGGGAAGGGTGTAATTTATCGATGCCGGCGCCGGTTATTTTCATGTTGTTTACAACATTCAGAAGTTCCTGACATGTAGTTGGAAATAAAAAGAAAGAATGTGGCAGGCGCGGGGGCGCGAGATTGTCATGCGCAGGTGAATGTAGCTCGCTGCTAAAAAAGAAATCAGCGAACGCATCAGCTATTTCTTTGGCGGTATTGTATACCACACCCTGATCAGCAATTTCTGTTATAGCTTCGCGATTATTGGCCCTGTTTAAGAAGGAGTTAGCAATTTCCCATTTCTTTTTTATGCTTTTACCGCATTCCAAAATTTTTCTTTCGTACCATGTTTTTTAGCTTTCTTCAATGTGGCAGAAAGCTGATTAGAAAACTTTTTGTACCGACTGGCTAAATTCTTCTTAAATGGTTGTCGTTTGGTTTTCATATAAAGATTATCCTTTTTGCGCATTAAAGCTAAGAGCTTATCTGTTATCCATGGATTTTGAGGCGACGCGTACTTCTTTTTGCATTTAACTTGAATGGAATGGCGATCAACACATGACTTAAGCATAGAGATATACAGTGCAAATGCTTTTTGTGGATCATTTGTAGAAAAGATAGGGGACCAGCCAAGGTTCGACACGGCGTCAAGGAATGATTGTTTGTCTAGTATAAACTTCGTGTACGTGATTTTTTCGGAGCCATGAGTACAGTGAAAGTTTAAAAATATAGGATAGTGATCAGTTATGTCGGTCATTATAACACCTTAGTCTGGTGGGTATGCCAAATTCGATAATGCATGGTCAATTAATGTACCTATGGGGTGATTAGCACATCGTGTTGTTACCTTAATTAAACATTCATAACCGAAGCTGTTAAAACAATCAGAATAATGTAAAGCATTAGTAGACGTACTATCAGCGAGGTTAATGTTGATGTCGCCTATAATTATTACATTTTTGTTGTCTGCTAGCAGTGCCATGACTTTATGGAGAGCAGTACAGAAATCTATTGCTCATGACGAGGGTGAACGATACATGCAACCAATTATTAGGCCTTTGTTGTCTATGTTGAGGAAGGCTTCTTTAAGTTCAATCCAAACGTCTTCACAATTAGTTACATTACGTTCGAGATCATTCCTTCGGTTGTAAGTAATATCTGAATAGATATACAGCGCTGCGCCGCCATGGTTGCTGAACGGACGATCGGAGTATTCAGGAACAAAACTAGAAAAACAGAAAGGGTGTTTATCGTGGTCGCTCAACCAAGTTTCAGATCGCTGAGCACTGTACACTCTGGCGTGTACCAGTCTGGTGAAATAAATTTCCGCTCAACTCCACTCAACATATGGCTCATCGAAGCGAAAAGCTTTATGAATCCGCTTTAGGGGTTTGGGTGTAGCTGGCGGGGTTTGCCGCCTGACAGGCTCCGAGGTGGGTCTCGGCGCTCGCACGCGAGATGTACGGGTAAAGACGAAACGAGAGGCACAGCGTGCGGGGACAGGGAGAACAGCTGCGCAGGAATGCACTATGCTATAAAAGCTTAACTCTCTGTCGCTAAAAAAAAAGATAGAGAGAGAGAGAAAGAGAGACGAAAGAAAAAAGGAGAAACGTCTCTGATGGTTGGGTTTTAAGCAGAGTCCCCCAGGGCACCACCCATTACTTGCATTTTGGATAGCACACCGCCTGCCTGCCTGCCTTTCCTTGCTTTCTTTTTCTCTCTTGTGCCTTAGTTATGTAAGGCTTTATCACTTCGCTTTTATTTCTTTCTGCATTTCCCCCTTTTTTCTTTAGTTTGTTTAGTTTTTTTCCCTATTTAGCAGCAACAGGCAGCGGCAAAAACAACAACGACGACGACGACAACTCATTATGCCCCAGACCTCGGATGCACGGCCCGAGAGATTAGCCACCTTACCACTACCTCTTGTTCGCTCGTTCAAGCTAGCGCTTTAAGCTTCAAGCTTGTCGCGGGCGTCACGTAGCGCCAATTCGCTCGTAAAGCTGAGAGCGCGTCATTTTTCCCTATCTTTCCCTCATGGCATCGCTTTGAGACGCTATCTATGTGACGTTGCACCGCCTTCGGGATCAAAGCTGAGAGCGCGTCATTTTTCCCTATCTTTCCCTCATGGCATCGCTTTGAGACGCTATCTATGTGACGTTGCACCGCCTTCGGGATCGGACAGAAAGGATATGCGCAGCCTTGCGTGCTGCGTAACACTACTGCACACGACAAAAGTGAGACACAATTGCGACGAAGTTCACGCACAGCCGCGCGTCTCGATGGCATGTTTTCGTTAGACTGGTGCAGCCGTACAACAGCCGAACAAAATGACGGCGCTTCAACTAGCCAAGAATACGAAAGAGCACCGACACAAGCACAATAGGGCACAACGTTCGGCTCTGACAAACAATGTCGATGATATCTGCACGCTATAGATTTATGATGGATGGTTACAGACCTTTTCTGCTCAAACAAGGAGAAACATAATAATAATAATAATAATAATATTTGGGGTTTTACGTGCCAAAACCACTTTCTGATTATGAGGCACGCCGTAGTGGAGGACTCCGGAAATTTCGACCACCTGGGGTTCTTTAACGTGCGCCTAAATCTAAGTACACGGGTGTTTTCGCATTTCGCCCCCATCGAAATGCGGCCGCCGTGGCCGGGATTCGATCCCGCGACCTCGTGCTCAGCAGCCTAACACCATAGCCACTGAGCAACCACGACGGGTGTGGAGAAACACATATGTATCGCTAAAGACCAGCTATTTTACATTTCCATACGGAAAGGCTGTGTCAGGAGACATTCAATCAGGAACACATACTTAAACTTGAAATAATCAAGTAGAAATGCGTTTTATATTTTTTTCCTTATAATATAAATTGTATCACGTGACGAAATTTCTATTAGCCTTATTGTACTTCGACAAACCACATCGGATTTTGCGGTTATTTCAATTTTTTCTGTTCGGTTTTCACTTGCACATGATTGTAACGACAAGGTGACAAAAACAACTCAGATGAGAGCACAGAAGAGGGAGTAGTTTAGGGGATCGCTTCGAGAGGGAAAGTTATGGTTATCATGGTGGGCTATCTGACACCCTCGACTGTCGTGATTCCAGTGGGGAGTGAAGCAACCATAAGCTATATATATATATAAAAAAATTCAGCTCTATTCTTAAGTCATATCCGCATTTCTCTCAAAGATATCTCGCGTGCATGACTAAGTGCAGTGAATTTCGCCCATTTGCTATTTTTGGACCATTTTTATACACCGGAGTTTCTTTTTCAATGCGTTCCGGTGGTGCCTGCAAGACGGCTTGACGACGTACTTACTTCTCCTATCATTTCGTTTTCAAACCCGCTCAATGAGCTCCGACATGAACCATGCGAGGCACTGGATACTCGGGAAGTCGTGCAGAATTACGCTTCAGCTGTTTTTTATCTTCCTCTTCACCTATTGATCGGAGAAAGTGTTGCGCTTAACTGTTGAAACACACTCGCTGACGGTGGCTTTTATTACAGCGATGAGAATGCGCGCTTCATGAGACGACGGGTGATCACGAACGACTGAAAGGCCGGAAGGACGAACGGGCGTTATTGCCGATCTCCTTTGACCTCCGGCCCCTGCACGGTGATCGATCAGTGCCGGCTGCGAGTTAAGATGTATGCGGCTCGGCTTTCGTAACATTTTGCGTTGACGTTGGCTTACGTGAGATCAGGCTACGGCGTGCCGCAATTTGCGCTGCATGCGATAAAAATGATGGAGGGCTACGTTGGAAAGCATTGTTTCAAGTAAACGTGATGCGAGTGTTTCAACCATCAATGCGAACGATGCGAAGCTGATGTCTCGAAATTAGCCACACCGCAAATCACGCGAGCGGTTCGCAGTGTCACTGGTTGGGCGCGGGAGGAGGATATTACGCAATTATCGAGGAGCAGTAGCGCGTTGCGTTATTCGCAGTGAGCGTTCAAGCAAGTGATGGAGAACGCGCGCCCACAATTCTACACAGGTCTCGGCAAGAAACCTCACGCTAATGCGTTGACCGACACGCATTTATGAATAGTTTTCTTCTTTTTAGTTTTTGCTTTCACTTGCTGCTATTGACGCGGGCAGGAGTTTGCTAGAGAAAGGAAAACACATCCATTCATTCGAACGTTAGCTATGCACAGTACATGTAGCGCGGGTTTGAGACAGGAAGTCTTTACTTGCATGTGCGTTGTCGCACTGTATGCGTACTTCTTATTTGCGGCCTGCGCATTGATGCTGAGAAAAAATTCAGCGTTTTTATTGTTATAACCGTAGCTGCTCAAGTTGATTCCCTTTCGCAATTGTATGGCCAAATTATGGCTCATAAAGGAACTATATAAATACATGACTCAAGTTCGGTTTCACGGTAGCACCTCTTTGCTATCACATGCCACTACATCGCCAATCTGAGCTTTTCGCAACAACTCAATCTTCTAGAGAAGGCCGGTTTTCCAAAATCTATTATTGTGTCAATATGTGAAGGGCTAGTGAAGAAAGTAAAAAAAGGGGAAGCACCCCAAACACAGATCGGAAAAGTTAAAAAGTACGCAGTCATCCCTTATGTACATCAGATGGGGCATGAGTTAAAAAAGACAGCCATGAAATATGGTGTTCAAGCAGTCTTTTCAGCAAAGAACTCGTTAAACAAGATTTGCAATCTTGTCAATAGACCTAAACAGGCGGCCAAGGCTATGTGCCGCGTCAAACACTCGGGGCAGCTTGTAGCATGCTCGGTGGGAGTGGTCTACGTCATACGACTTTCGTGCGGCAAAAAGTACTTTGGGCAGATGGGACGCTGCCTTAACATCCGCCTTAGCTAGTACCAAGGTGCGATCAGGAATGAAACAGGTTCTAATCTGGCCGCGCATTGTAGAGTTTGCTTATGCAAACCTATGTTTTAACAAACGGAAATATTGTATAAAAATATGAATCAAATCAACCGCGAGATTGTAGAAGCCTACTTCATGCATGTAAAGTCGGGCGCATGCGTCAGCCAGACTCGTATCACTCTGCAGGATAAAGAAACTAATTTTTTGAATGGCAAGATAGGCTAACACCCTTGTAAACGTCACTTTACACGTGTTTGCATTTTCTGTATACTATAGTCCCTTGTTTGAAAAAAATAAATCAGTTGTTAGTCTGCGCTTGTATTGTGTACTTCCTCTTGTCTTTCGTCCAAGTTGCGCTGCCCACCCACAAGAACATGACCACATGCGATTGCAAACGGGTTAGCATTTGTCTCTTGGCTGGACAACAAGCACAATTTGAATATGTTGCCACATCGGTAAAAGTGCAAATAAGGTAAAAGATTGACTGGCCGCTGCCGCACACTCCTCAGTCAGCTCAGAACCGTTGAGCCCTGCTTATAGTCTGGAATTCAGTTCACCTTCTGTATACCAGCATAAATAAGCAAAATTTCTCGTTATCGTCAGACCACCCAAGAAGGTACGAGTGCTGCACCGACTGTCGCATAAACTGATCATTCTATCATTAGCCCTCGTGTCACCTGTGAATGTTCGAATTATTTTTCAACTATAAGCCTGTTTGCGAATTACTGGCGATTCACCGTTCCCTCGCCGCTGTACTGGCCCGGAGACTGACATGGTCCCGTCACTTGCAGTCGCTAGAATCAAACGTTATCTTTGTCTTTATCCTCCGCTTTCGTTGTGAGGGTGGGGGAGAAAGAAATACTTGATTGAGCAAAATAAAGCAAATTAATTGTCGGGTGGCTTCCTATAGTCCGGCAGTCCACTAGTGGTCGTGGCGCATGCTGCTCGGTCGACTAAGGTGGTCTGGTCGACAAGGCATGCGCTGGACAACACACTCTCCCACTGATCCCGGGAAGGGTGGTGATGGGAGGTAGGTCGAGGTCCTGATCACACTCCGACAGGATGTGGTATAGTGTGCCTGATTTACCGCAGAACGTATCTCCAGGGTGTATTGTGCAGGGAATATTGAATTTAATCGTACAGGATGAGGACGTACAGGATGAGGAAACTGAGGAAACGTGCTATGAAGTCTTCGTAATGTGTATTCCTGTCGTTTGGACAAATTGGTTTGGGTAAGGGGGAGTTTCCTCCTACCTAGTCTATATTATTGCGTGATTTCCTGATAGGTTACAATGAGGTGGGATAGCGCTGCTTCTCCGTGGCCCGGTTGGTGAGAGCATGGGCCAGGGCAAGGGTCTTTGCCCAGGAGTGTGGAGTGGGCAGAGGTCTACACGATCGTGACCGTACGAGAGGGAGGGGTTTTGCTCGGGAGGTGCAGCACTGTGGGAGCAACTGTACCAGCCGCCAACCTCCTACATGCCGCTTGGGAGTCGGTGATGACTGTAAGGGCGGTGATGTGGATTATGGCCAAGGCGATGGCCACTACCGCTTCCTGGATGGAGTCGGTGTTGATTGTAAGACTGATGAAAGAGTGATCTCTTGAGGTGACCGCTGCAGCCACGGCTCCTCGGTGTCGATTCCGGGAGTAACTTTTGTCGAGTGGCTTTTCTCTGGCTTTTCTCCTTACTTAAATAAGTAATGCTTTATCGCTTCGTTCTTATTTCTCTCTGCATTTCCCCCTTTTTCTTTTAGTTTGTGTAGTTATTCCCTACTATCATTAGCAGAAGCAGCAGCAGCAGCTGGGGACTATTTGATGTTTAAAGATGGTAAAGTCTTTATATATTGTTGATAAAGTGCAACCCGTAATTGTTTTGTAACATAGGCGCTATAGACAAGTATTCCCTTTTCTAGAAATCGACGTTGTGCCAGCAGTTTCATTTTTTAAATAAGATTATTGATTATTTTAATTTTTTTAGTAGGACGTAGAGAAATGCAGCAACCGAGATATTTTCTACCTCAAGCCAATAACTTATAGCAGAACAGAAGTGGACGTTTTCTTTATTATAAGGTACTTAGAAGATGTTTTCGCCTTTAATTGACGCAGGCCATTCCTTTTCACATAGAGATGAAAAAGAATATAATTAACTTAAGTGCAATAAAACTAAAAGTCAACTCCAAATAAGAATAACACAGAGTCCAGTCACTTAAGTACACTAATGCTACACTAAAACTGAAAGTCAACTCAGAAACACATCAACGCCAAATCCAGTCACATAAGTGCACTAAAGTAAACACAAAGTCCGGTCACATAACTACATTACAATCAGGGCCCATAAGGAAGCACGGATTAGATTCAAATGAACGTAGATTAATCCAGGCATTGAATTGACCAAAGTCGGGTAGAAAATATCCCACAGCATGAGCTTATCATATTTAAACACTACTCAATAGTTTCCGAGAACATTGCTCGCTTCTAGAAATCTTTGAAGGACCAGTAACGCTCGTCTTTGCAAGGAGTATCTTGGCCAAGGACCTAAGATCTTCCTGAGGGTTAAGGGCCTGTGGTCTAATGCTACTAAATCACGTGCTAAGCGTTGTCTTTGTCTGTCGTGTCGCGGACATTCTGCCAGAAGAAGCTATACATCCTCATCTGCGTGGCCACGAGCACACTCGTGGACTAGCGGCTGGTGAAATTTTATGTAGAAAGTGTTTTGTGTACGCGGTACCGAGCCGCAGAGAGTGAATGAGTGTTTCGAAGGCTCTGGTTGTATCTAATGTGGACGGGATTTTAAATTGAAGCGATAGGTAAATGTGAAATAAATTTGAAGATATTAAGTTCTAATCAAACCACGTCGCTTTGCGACCACGGGCTGTGATCTGTCTTAGTATGTGCCGCAATTCGCCTTGCGTTAGAGGGAGACCATGTGTGGTGTTATTAACATGCGCTTGTCCAGCTGCCTTGTCTGCTGCAGCATTCCCAGGGATTTTGCAGGGGCCAGGTATCAATTGGAAGCTTATTGTGCGATTCCCTTCACTTGCTTTTGTGAGTTCCTTTAGTCTCTCGCAAACTTACGCCATGTTTGTGAATTACTGATGTCACCATGAAGTGAAGACAAAGCTGCCTGCAAGTCACAAAGGATGACCCATTGTTCCCCTTTCTTCCATTGAATTTATGTATCGTAAAAATGACAATATTGCAAAAAGCTCTGCGGTTGCTGATAGTGTGATGTGAAATAGTTTAAACGTCTGTATTTGGTTCCATTATGGAGTGACAAAGGCAGCTGTATAAGAATTTGTTTGGCAAGAATCATCTGTATACGCTTGAATATAGCCAGGGTATCAAAACTATATCTGGTATAACGCTAGGTGTTGTGTTGCTAGAATAAACATATCTCGTTTGCGAATAATTCCGTCAACCGACAGCTTGATTTTTGGAGCGACGAGTCGCCATGGAAGGTAGGAGATATCTGAGAGCCAAAATTCGTGATGTGGTAGTAGATATTTGTGCACGTGAATCGCTGTATTGATGCTCGCGCTATCTCTCTCAATAAGTGCACACCTAGTGGGTGCCTTTTGTGCTGCACTGAAACGCGAAAGTAGTGTCGACAGGTTTCAACCGTCCTCATAAAAGGAAATGGAGGATGGCGTGCCTCTGCAATTACTAATGAACTTTAGGTTGCTCGAGGCAAGCCTACGCATGCTCTAAGGCTCCTAGATATTAATTGCTGAAGTCTCTCTTCAGATGAACGGGAGATTTCATGCAGAGCAGGGCAAAAGTATGCTATCTTGTGCTTTATAAGTGTATTATCTACTCTTAGTAGAGATGAAACCGACTCACCCCCCCCCCCCCCCCTTATGTCGGGCCTGCTACGCGATGAAGAACATTTATTGTTGAGTTTATTTGTTCTTCGAGGGCTTTAATGCGAGAATTCCAAGAAAGTTTTCTGTCTAGTATAACTCCCAGAAATTTTTGTTGTCTCACTATGTTTAAAGGCTGTCCCTCAAGGCACAGCTGATAATCCTTAAGATATCCTCTGGTGAAGTGGACGTTTTGGTGCTTAGAGGATCAATGTGGCTTTCGCGCAGCAGCGTGAAGAGCCAGCAAGGTGGCCATGAAAGATTCACTGCTGGAGTAATGCGATGAAAGAAATACGCTGATAGCGCAATGCAGCATTTAAAAAGTGTGGGTGCTAGCGCATGAAAGGGTGGTAGGCAGGGAAAAGTTCATACACACAAAAGGACACGGTAGGCGTGCTCTGATGAAGGATGCAACAGTCAGAAATGAATGGTCAGCTAAATTGCTTTTCTCACCGAACTGCCGACGTCATACGACGCTGACCCGCTAGACATTGGAGAGGACTATGTGCTTACATACTTTAGCTCAGCTACCTAACCATCATCACCAGTGGTCATGAGCGACTTGACGAGCTAAGAAGAAGTGCAGCTCCGCATGCGGGGAGAACACCGATCGCTGCCTTTATATTGTTAGTTGTGCGGTCGGCGCATATGCAAGTTTGTCCACTCATTCATGATTACAGCTGCGTTCTCAGTCTTTCACGTCGCTCAGTCACATGCGGGGTCACTCTTTCAATCACTGGTTCACCGAGTCTGTCTCGACGCCGGCTCTCTCTATCTTGGTTTCGCCCACGGTCCTGCGAATTATGACTCACCGTATTGTCTAATGCACGTCTAGACGTCTTGAACGATTCGTGGTAGGGATATGAGCCGACAAGTACCCGCCTGTGAATAGAAGCATCGCTCACTAGGCGAGCTGGGCATCGTTAACTCATTATTCGCGAGTTTCGACTCGACCAGAGCCGGTTTCTCGCTGCCTTCCATCTGTCATGGCCCCGCTGCAATTGCGCAGCAAACTTGAGTAGAGTGGTTAGACTTCTACAGTATGGATGGAGCTTGGGTGCAAAACAACTCTCCTTTCAAGAGAGCCTGTCTTAATAAAATGCATATTGTGTAAAGCATGGAATGACGAGATGTTAATACACAAGTATATACATGCAGAGATCGTGTATACCGGAAGGATGTTCGGATGCGCACCTTATTTCAAATCACACACCAGGTGAAGTTTAATATACTACTCTAGACTACATAACAGAAATTTTCAATTTCGCTTGCCACATGCAAATCGCTCACACTCGGGTGACTGGGAAGCTTTCCATCCACGTTAAAGATGGAATTGAGGTCAAGTTAGTCGTTAGTAACTGAACTTCATAAATTTGTTCCGGTTTATTTATTTATGGGATTTAACGTCTCAAAGCAGCACAGAGGCTATGGGAGACAGTGTTGCGGTGGGCTGCCAATTACCTTTTACTACCTGTAGTTCTTGAAAGTGCACTCAAAGCTCGGTGCCACGAGCATTGTTGCATTTCACCCCCGTTTGATTTAGGCCTCTATGACGGGGAATCAAACCCGCATCCTCGTGCGCAGAAGAGCAGAACGCTGTGAAGGAGGAGGAAAAGAAGGAAGTAAAGGTAGGGAGGTCAACCAGACGCACGTCCGGTTTGCTACCCTACACGAGGCAAGGGGTGTAAGGGATGAATATAAAGGAGAAGGTACTCCCAGTATGAACACGTGCGGTTTCCCATCACGTCACTCCTACGATCGGTCACTGAGGCCAGTCGGTTTCATGAGCAATGCCCTCGGCACTTTGTGAGGCTGCGACGCGTGGGGCCGCGGTTCAAGAATCTTAGTCTCTTTAAATGGTCTGCTGTCTAATCGGTTTATTACACTTCGAAAAACGTCGCGTTCGATGTCATAGAGATTACAAAAACACAACACGTGCTCGATCGTCCCTTCACGAGCATGAGTCACAGATCGGTGTGTCGGACATTCCAATAAGGAACGAGTAGAGAGAGAGATAAGATAATGCAGAGAAAGGCAGGGAGGTTAACCAGAGGTAGTTCCGGTTGGCTACCCTGAGCAGGGGGAAGGGTTAAGGGGGATAAAAAGAGAAACAGAGTGGAATGGGGCGATAGAAAGAAAGAGAGACAAGCACGAACAAAGCGCATACACTGCAGAGCGGTAGGGGGGGCGGCATTCTTAGAGTCTGTCGTGAAGCCCCGTAGACCGCAGGAACCCGTAGACCGCAGGAGTAGGCTTTCGTAAAAGCCACCCCTAACCAGAGATGGTCAAGTAAAGTTGCATCACGGCGGGAGAAGTTTGATGAAATCTGCAGCTTCAATTTAGGATAACCGGCGGCAACAACAATTCGAGAAAATCGGGGTGTTCCAAGAAGTTTCAGCATTCGGTTGAGCAAAAAACGAAGACCCCTCGGAGCATCTCTCCTTGATAAGGGTATAGGAACTGTCAGGGTTTCTTTATGGGCTGACCGGGCGGCATCACCAGCAAGGTCATTTCTGACGATGCCACATGACGATGCCACAATGCTCCGGAAGCCATTGGAAGATGATGTCATGTCCGTTTATGTGGGCTTGATAAAGAATCTCTCTGGTTTCGAACATAAGTTGGTCATGCGTCTTGCATGGTAAGGCTGACTGCAGATTCTGAAGGGCAGCCTTGGAGTCGCAAAGAAAAAAAAAACGACCCACTTTTGAGGTTTTGCTTGCGCTACGTAATTAACAGCGGGCGTAAGGCAGCAAGTTCTGTTGCCGTAGAAGTCGTTATGTGGGACACTTTGAACTTAATTGTGACTTGTAAGGCTGGGATGATAACAGCGCCTGTGGAGCTGATGGCTGAGACCGATTGATCGGTCTAAATGCGCGTTTTGGGTTCATATGTCTCGTTCAGTAATGACAAAGTCAACTGTCGTAGAGCTACTGTTGAATGACGGGTCTTATTCGTAATTCTCGGAATCGTTAGGCGTAGTTGTGGCCGCTGTAGAAACCACAGGGGTAGCAGTGGTCTTGCTGCTGGTGCAAAGCCCAAAGAAAGGCAGCCTTGATGTGTCGCAAGAAGTTTGGAAAATGTGGCTTGAGGTCTTTGCGCTGGCAAAGCACCAATATAGTGACTGGGTACGCCAGACAAATGTCAGATGTGTGCTCTAAGGTTGTCAATTGTTATATACGTTGGAACCAAGTAGTCTCTAGTAATCGTGATTGTTGCATGAGTCGAGACGCATCGTGGCAGTCCAAGACATCTCCGTAGAGTCTGTGCTGGCAAACATTAGAAGGTAAAAATATTTGTTTTACATGTGTTCGCCAAGGCCGACAAGCTGTACCGTAAAAAGCCAAGAAACAGTGTTTTTTGCAGCTGGTGGCATAAACCATATCGACTTGCCCCAGATTTTTCGGCTCAAGAACTTCATTATCGGTACAATCTAAATTAGTTTCCGCTTCAGGTAGATGGAGTAGGGGCCGAATAAAAAGTCCCTTCCAATAATGACACATAACAAGCGGTGAGACTTCTGGTATGTGATAGCCTGGCCATTGAGAGAAACAGGGGAGAAACATGGGCTTGTGCGTAAACGCCATTAACGCTCATTTTTCGATGGACACGCTAAGGCCTTGTTTGTTGAGATACGAACAAGTTACAGCGGCTGCCCGTTGAATTCTTGCGCTCACTTGAAGACGAGTCACCGCAGAAGACCAAAGACAAATATCATTAGCGTACATTGATAGGTGGACTGTCTTGGGGTAATATTTCAGCAAGATCAGCCATAGTCAGGTTGAAGAAAATACGGCTCGCTACTCCGCCATGTAGGATGCAACTGTATGTATAATAGTTGGCACTCGGGCCATCTTCGGTCTGCAAAAAGAAGGAAAAATATAATCGCGGATCCACTTAAACATTCGACCACCGATTACAACAGCTTCCAATTAGTCGAGGTTCGCTTCATGTGTGACAGTATCGTACGCACCTTTGACATCAAGAAAGAGCGAAACTGATAAGCCTTTGATACATTTTTGCTGTATGAACGTTGTGAGGTCAATAACATCGTCTATTGTTGGCTTGCCTCGCTGAAAGCCTGTCATGGAGTAAGAGTACGTGTTGTGGCGTTCAATATGCAATTCTGGGCATGTAAGGATAACCTTTTTCATTACTTTCCCTACGCTATACTTGCCAGGGCAATACGCCTATATGACGTCAGGTTGAACGGCGACTTTCTTGGTTTGAGTAGCGGTATCAGCTGACTTATCTTCCTTTGCTGAGGAACAATGCTTTCATGCCATGAGCGGTTGTAGTAATTCAACAGCTCTTGCATGGCCTCTAGTCCAAGATGGGCACGAGCTGCAAAGGTGGTCGGGCCCTAGTGAAGATGAACGTCAAGAAGCAGCCAAAGAGGTGTCAAATTCTTCCACAGTAAATGTAATTTCCATATCTGGGACGCGAGACACAGGGACGACAGTCACGCCTTCGGCGTTGTGGGTGGCACATACGCGAGCGATCCGCGCACAAAAATCATTCCCCAGCTCAAGTTGGGTGTGGCAGTGATGTAGGGCTAAGGCCATGAAAGGATGTCGCGGTTGCGGAGACGAACGCAGGCCACGAACAGTCCTCCAGATGTATGACAGTGGTTTAGCATGGCCTAGTGATTCACAAAAGGACTTCCAACGTTGTTCCTGCAATTTGTCCAAACAGCGCTGGATCTTCCTTTGTGTTCTCTGTGCCATTTTTCAGCTCGTCGTCGCTCATCAGCTCGTCGTCGCTGTCAACTTTAGGATGCATGAGGCTTCTCTCATTGCTTCTGTGATAGTATCATCCATGCCATGGCCTAGGTCTTCTCTGCATGCATTTTCTATGTGTAGCTTAAATTTAGGCCCGTTGATTTTTCATACTGCATTCGAAGAGGAGGAATTGTTTAGCCCCTGACCCGCAAGAATGTAGGAATATGGTCACTTCTATGCGTTTCTATGTCTGAAATCCACTGAAATTGCGAACTGAAGCATCATAATACAAAAGAGAAATCCAGGCAGCTGCTGTACTTAAGGCGCCGCAAGTATGTAGGACTGCCATCATTCATGACACAAAGGTCGTGGTCAGGGGCGAACAACATCTGATTCTTGCCTCTGAAACTGATTACCGAGCTTCCCCAGATTAAGTGATGCGCATTGAAATCTCCCGTTATAATCCAAAGACTACTGGTCCGTAACAATATGTCTCGGATTCTATCACGTTTAAGTCGTTCTGACAGGGATATGTAGACACAAATCAGTGTAAATGACTCTTGCTTCTTTCTTACACGTAGGCAGACATATTGATTTTTATCATGTAGATGTGCTGCATGGTGGGCATACGTAAAATCCATCTGAATGTACGCGGCAACTTTGATGCGCTACTTGTATGTCGGCGAAAGAGGCGAAAGAAATGGTTTGTATACTGACAGTTTGATGTGAGTAAGCAAGCAGAAAGCTGTAGCCACTGAGCGGCCGGTGGTGTGCTTGTGTCGTGAAAATAGTCGGGATTATAGTCACTAGGCAACGCAAAGAATTGCTCGTTATATGGGCGGAAAACTGATACAGTAAAGTGAGTGCGTTAGATTAGTGAAATTCTCGAAGGGAATCGAGTACACACGATATATTGTTGCGGAGGCTGGGTTTACTTACAATGTGAAAGGTCAAAAGAGCAGAGCAAGGGATGGACCAATATCATGCGGTATTATTTTGGCCTTCTTCATGCAGTACAGTATTTTAGCATTCTCGAGCGGGTCGCACGAAGCTGGTCGAACCAGCTTGAGACACCGATGATATTATTGTTTAAATCAGGTTGCGTGAAGAACATGCGCCTTGTGTCAACGCCGATTACGGGAGTCAAGTTTGGCGACGATGTAGTTGACGTCCATTAAGCGAGTCATCCGTGATGACAGAAGTGGCCAGAAACGTGCAGGATCATCCTTTTTTTTTTCTAGCCGGTGTCCACTACCACACGAAGCCATTGTGGACAAAGGTGGCGGCAATTTGCCGCTCTTTTATGCATCGAAGCACAAAGGTAACTGTATATCGTCCCACGCTTCGGGAAATGATATCTCGAGAGTGGCGTCATCCTGGTAATTTATTTGGAGTGAATAAGTCTTGCAAGCTCACCGACTACAATTTGTAAGTTGCAATGTGTGCTATAAAGTTATTTATTTATGTATTTATTTATTTATTTCATTACCTTCAATGCCCGAAGGCGTTACAAAGGGAGTGGGAAAAAAACACATAATTGTTGTGATTGTTGGCGCCTAGTATATACAATAATAATTGTCGACAGTGGATTTAAATGCCGAAACACCTGGAATGGCGACGATGGAGGTGGGCGGGTGGTTCCATTCCCTCGATGTCTTTGGCAAGAATGAATGGGAAAATAAGTTAGTATGGCAAAAAGGGATTTCAACTTTATGGCGCTGGTTAGTACGACAAGACAAATAATATGGCTCTTTAAGAAGTTCATTTTTCAGATGTGGATTATGAAAAATCTTATGAAATAAGGATAAACGAAACACTTTTTTGCGCAGAGAAAGGTTAGGAATTTTCAAAATGTGTTTCATCGATGATGCTCTTGAAAAGCGCGAATAATTTGACGGAATGAAACGCGCACTACGATTTTGTACTAATTCTCATTGATTATTAAGAAATTCTTTACTGGGATCACACAAAACGGATGCATATTCAAGCTTAGACCTTACAGGTGTTTTGTATAATGCTAATTTAAGAGAAGATGGTGCCCTTGAAAAGTTGCGGCATAAGAAACCTAACGTGCGATTAGCATTCCCAACGACGTAGTTAACATGGGTTTGCCAAGAAAGCTTAGCAGTCAGGTGAACACCTAAATACTTATACGTGGTAACCTCGTCGAGTACATGAGCCATAAATGTGATGAAGAGGAGGGTTAAAAGTAGACGCTTTTCGGGAGATTCTTATTACTTTACACTTTTTAACGTTCAAATGCATTTGCCATGCGTTGCACCAGTCAGTTATAGCGTCGAGGTCAGATTGAAGAAGGTAATTATTGAATCGTCGTTAATTAGTTTAATATGTGTTTGCATCTCTCGTGCTGGTAATGTCCGCTTCTTTGATTAAGCCAGCTCAAGAACAAAGCTTATGCTGCATGCCAGAGGCGATGTTTAAAAGTTCCGCAAAGCTTAAAGATTAATACCCCGTATATAAAAAGGCTTATCATAAAATATCGCGCTCTCTCGCGCTAAAGTTGTAAGTTCAGCGCTATGCTACTGTGGTGTCGTCCTTAGTTCAGTCTCCGTTTTTCGCTTGTGTGCTGGCTTTCGCCCGTAAAATGTGAACCAACAACCCCAAGTCTCTACTCTTCGGGTAACAGCGCTGATTCGGTGAAAAACGGTCACTGGCAAAAAAGCAAAGCAGTGTAGGCGTGAGAATATAAGACGAGCAAGCCGACGAGCTTCTATGACGCAGCACAAAATATGAGTGATGGAAGGCTTATTTTGCGGTCAGAATGGCATAACGCTATCCAGAAAACTTGAGGAATGCGAGCGTAGAGCAGAAGGAAAGGCGGATATCTAGTTACTTTATGCTTGACAGTATTGTGCGCGTACGCAATGAAATGCAAGACGACATCCGAAATTAGAGGAGCCAGATTGACTATACAAGTTGGTCTTAGAGTGCAATTCGACCGCTCGGTGAGGCTTCGAATAATGTGGACTTCCAATTTCCAACCGAATATTGTTCTTTTTTGCTGTGAACTGTAGGAAATGAAACGCGACTAGACAGGGAAGGAAAATCTCTTTTATTTTCTTCAGTACATGATGTACTGGCTGGTGTTTTTTTTTCTTTTTTTCTCGCTTAATATTGTCATGATATTGCCACATCTATGTGTTTACTTGGTTCTACGCCCCCCTTACTCAATGCCCAATATAGGGGCCTTGTAAGGTATTTTACAAATAGAATAATAATAAAAATAATTGCGTTCAAGCGCACAACTTACATTTTACTGAACACCTCACGGTTCGATGACAACATTCAAGTAGAGGGCGCCTGTGGATCCCGTGCATGTGCAGGGTTTCGAAAAGGGAGGGAACAAATAAACTAGTCTTATGAGGCATTCCTGCTCAATAACTGCGATAAAGATGGTGCAGTTTGGAGTACTACGTTTATGAATGAATGAATGAATGAATTAAACGCACTGTGTAAGAAAGCGCAATATTGAACCGCTGGCGTTGACTTTCGAGGACGAGTGCAAAGCTCTTGTAGGTATAGCCTATACTTCGAAGCTGAATTGTTATGACGTGCTTGGTTTGAATTCCATGACACAAGCCACCGTGTACGGGCAGCGTGTGTCCCCGCATCGCTGCTCTCAGCCGTCCAGCGTCCCTCCCAGGTTCCGGCTTGTTTAAGTAATAAAAAACAGAGCCGATGCATTTTCCTACTTGCTGAAAGCACAAAAAGACAGAGAAAACATCGTTATATCTTCCTTGGTTTTGTTTCTCTGATTTCTTCGTTAAATAGGACACTACTGCGCCACTTCATTTTTTTTTTGTGTGTGCGTAGCCTTACGAGCATGAGAAACAAACGACTTGATATATCAAGAGCGTCTCCCTTCGGCTCCGCTCGCCATGGTTATCGGAAATATTATTAGAAGCGAAGGCATCGTGCATACCGCCCTCTGGAATCTTTTTTTTTTCCCCAAGAGATTCTTCTCGTACTAGCGCGATTTAAGCATGAACGCATATGGCAGGCAGTCCTTTTGACTTTCTTTTTCCTATGTCCACAAGAAGCGGTGTGGCCTCTCGCCCAAATGAGAAGCCAGAGCCGCAAATTGCTTGCGTCAGCGCCACAACGGTGCACGGAAAGAGTCGTGCGGTCACTATATAAGGGCCCACGCAGACACGTCTCCGTTGGCATTCGCTCGCGGATCGGAAAATCTTGGCTGCTGTCTCCACCTTGTAACGGAACCCCTTTCGCACACGGACCACCTGGGTGTGACAACGGAACGTGAGTGTGTTCGCTTGATCCTTTCGTCCCCTGCGACGAGACACAGGGGTGACGACATGGCTGTTCAGCCTGGAGCTCTTAGCGAACAGGAAAAGCAAGAAATAAGGGAGATGCATCTCACCTTGTTTCTATTTGGCTGTTAATTTCATTCCCCTATGCAGTTCTTATCGGCCCACGCCCCATTTCTACCGCATTACATTTCGGTAAGCTTAATTCAGCCAGCGGCAAATGATGGGGCGCCTGGGTTTAAAATGGTCGTTTGAGAGAAAAAGCTTGAGCCTGAGACCAACGAGCTCACGCTCATTCTTTGCCTCCTACTGCAATTGACGACAGCAGTGTTCACATAATGCCACTAAGGCGACTTGTAAGAACGTGACGATATCCGAAGTGTCATTTGAGTGTACGTGGAGAATTTTTGAAAGTTTACAACAAGCAAATATCGAACACCTGTTTTTCGTCCACTTATGATGTATCGACAGCGTTTTTAAACCTGATGCATTGGAGCGAAGATCAAGTTCATTATACAGGGCAGCAAGTCAATCAGTGAGCACGTCGGTGTCGGTTGCAAGAGTTGCACATCGACATATGCTTTTATGTTTTAGCTCTTGTTGACAGTGTTCTTTGTGCGCGCATCAAAACCTAACAGCCCTTACAATAACGAAATAGAACACCTGTGTCTATCCAAGGATATATATATCGACGGGTTTTACTATTGGCGTACCTTACGTACAGCGAGTACACAAGTAGTCTTAGACATATGTGGAGGCTTATATTATTACAACCTCTCCGCCTGATCCACTAGTTAACCATAATCTCTCAAGATGGCCCTGTTTGGCCGATGATGCATAAGGTTCACTTTTTCGCATCTGCGAAAAAATCCTTTTTCCAATCCTCGAAAATCCTCGAAAATCCTGTTTCCCATTCATTTAGTGACTATCATTAGCCCTTGCGCCATTACACAACCCACATCATCATCACATTCATTCAATTAAGGACGAACAGATCATGTGACCCGAAATTACTTTTTTTAACTCTCCATGATACATCGCACATGTAATTAATTTTCGCAAACGCTGGAGGAGCTTAATGTTTGTGATAGGCTTGCCAGCCGTAACGTACAGGTATCACTGCTTGTTGAAGTCACACACACACACACACACACACACACACACACACACACACACACACACACACACACACACACACACACACACACACACATATATATATATATATATATATATATATATATATATATATATATATATATAGGGTTTTCAGCGAACACTCACAAATCTTTAAATGTTGCCTGTGGAAGATATAACAATACGAGTTTGTGAGCTGGTCTAGTCGAAGCGGCGGGCAATACTTGCACAAGATAGTGACATGCAAAATTGACTAATCAATAAAAATTCACTAATTAAGTCTTCACTAATTACACTATGACCCATATTGCAATTTACAAATTATAGCCGTGGAGTTCGCAAGGCGGCTCCACTAGAAACGAATTTTGAGGAAGACACCAGTTTCGAGATATAAATTCCCGAACTTTGCGGAGAAATGCATTGCGTGCATTTTGTGTGTGCACTGTCCGAAATGAGGAATAGTTTATTTCAAATCCGTATGGGCAAAACTGAACTACAGAAGAAGTTTTCTTCATGCGGATGGCTTCATTAGCTTCATGTCAGTCGCTCAGGCCCGCCAGCAGCAGACGCATGAACTACGTGACTGTGCCATACAGGCTTAACCTCGGCTGAACGCGATCGGCATCGGCTCAAACTGTGTGTGCGGATGGCGAGGGCTGAAGTTCGTGCAGCCTACGTCTACAGGGAGCACAACTTCTCGCGACAGCAACTGCTCACGCCATGCACCAGCTCACGATCGTCGATTCCTCGACGCTCTCGTCACTGTCGTCTGCATAATCCCGGCATGCTCTGCATGCAATACTCCTGACGTCATACACAATGTAGCTTGTAACTGAGGGGGAGGCAAGGTAGGGTGTTCGAGGCAACTAATTGCAAGTCGCCCGCGCAAGTCGACTTGCACAATGCAAGTCGCCCGCGCAGATATTAACGCACGAAGAGTGTGAAGAAATGTCATTGGAAGTGTGGCGTACAGCTGGGGTGTGTAGTACATGGCACAGCTCGAGCCACCACACAGGGTAAAGTTGATCGATGCCCTTGTATGGCTTTAGTGTGGCCGTATTCAAAATTTGGACTTTTATTGGGCTTTGAAGAATATTTGTATATTTGAACTGTGAATAGGAGCGTTAGAAGTACAAGGAAAAAACGTGCGCAGCTTGCACTAGTGGTGCAAGGCTGGAGTCGACAGCGGATATTGTGATCACCTAGCTTTTACGTGGCTTGCTTAGGTTATTTGTAGGCTTTGCGAGGTTATGCTAGGTTTTGCTAAGTTGTTGGTAGGCTTCGCTAAGTCGTTTCTAGGTTTTGCGAGGTTATGCTAAGTTGTTCACTCGGCTGGTTTGACGCTGGAAGTTTTCGAGCAGTCGCAGGCCGGGCTCGCTTTCTCCGTGACGTCGAGCGTTCAGGAGCCGACTCTCGCGTTCCCTGGACTGAAAATCGGGATCCTCGACTCGGCGTCGCCTCTTCTCAGCCGCAGCTTCGACGCGGTGTTCCGGATCAGCTCGGCGGCGACGCATCGCTTCTCGCTTGGCAGTACGGCGCTCTTCCTGGTAAGCCGCTTCTTCGGACGTCCGGAGTTTCTTCGGTCTTCCCATGGCAGCAGCACGTACGCACGGAGTAGAGGAGGCGAGAGGTGTGTCGCCGCGCCGGCTGTTCCGAGCTTTTACTCGCCTGTGATGTCACGACTTCGCCCTCCGTGCGTCGGGTGCGAGGAGCCTACGTGGCTTGGTGCTTTCACAGGTGGTTGCTAGGCAACGGGAGGCGGCGCACAGCTGGGCTGAGGAGGAGTAGATTTTAATGAAGAGAAAGAAGAAGATGTCGGCCTGGAGAGCGTCTCTAGCCTGCTACTCCTCAGTGGGGAAAGGAGAAGTGGGAAATACAGGGAAAGGTGGGTGGCAGGTGATTATGCTATGGTACAATGAGCTAGTATTTACACGTTGTCCAATATGCGGATGCGCACTGTAGACGCAATATACGCAAGAGTAATCTTGTCCCCACAAAAAATGATCGAGCTGTGTGCACGTCTAACACGTTCTACAAGCGATCGTCTAAACCAGTCTCACGTATAAAGTTCGAGTGACTTTATGGCACCTTGGGCACAGTCAACTCTTCTCCACGCGCCCGTAATCTTTTATTCTGAAAAGCTGGGCTGAGTTTACTGGTAACGCTCCACGGCGGAACTAAAAGCTTAAACAGCTCCGTTGTTAAAAAGCGATGGTGCAGTGGTTAGCTGCCGTTGCTCTGCCACCGAGATGATTAAGCGTAGCGTTGATGGTGCGCCGACTTCGCTTCGTCATTGTTGCAGGCAAACGCACTCCCCGTGTTATATGTGTATATATATATATATAGACCCCAATTAACCCCAATTACCAAAAGTTACTTTTAACTAATTGCCATATGGCCCGCATTGCAATTTACAAGTTCTTGCGGGGGAGACTACAATGCATTTCCAATCGAAATTGGTGTCATCTTGAGAATTCGTTCCAAGTGGATCCGTCTTGCGAACTCTCCGACTAGAATTTGTAAATTGCAATATGTGCCATAAGGTAATTAGTTAAGATCTTAATGAGTGAATTTTCTTTGGTTAGTCGATTGCGCATTTCAATTTGTTTGTGCAAGTAATGCCCGCCTCTTTGAGTAGACCAGGTCATGAACTAGAATTCTGCTATCTACCACAGGAAATTCTCGCCCTTCGGAAGCCTCTGTTATCTTTATGTTCCTTGTACGCATAAGTTCTCCTCTGCATTCTAACTTCGCCTCGGTAATAGCTATAAAGAAATTAATGTATAAAAAAAACGAAAGGAAAAACGATGGCGGCAGTGAGTTCAAACCTGCTACCCCACGCTCAGAAGCCGAGTGTCTTAACCACTGGGCTAAACCAGCGCTTTGTTTAAATATGGTTATTTGCAATAATATGAGCAACAGGTTGTCATAAGCGATCGCAGGTATACGGAGAGTTCATACAAAGAAACCATCACACAAAACAGCATCGTCCATCACAACAAACACTTGAAAGGAGAAGTTAAAGACCTAATCAAAACTTGACACCAAATCGGTTGACATTTTCCTTGATCGTAAATGTCCTTTACGTGCGTAATCACCTAACGAGATGCGAGATTGAGGAAATTGTTGTTTCTGCATTTCAGTCTTGCATACGAGTTTTCCAATGGCTATGCAGGCCTATCTGTAAAAATAGGTATGGTACATCATCACACGGAACAACAAGATATCGGATACTGTGAGAATTTGAATAATAAGGTTTTTACAAATTTTTGTGGCCTCCTCACAATGAATAAAACAGTGTTAAATACTTTCAGGCACGTTACAAAGGCAACAGTTAATTGACGAAACAAAAATATTATTTTTCCGAAGCCATGTTCTAACTGACTAGGTTTCACTGTGTAATTTGTAAAAAAAGTTTTTGTAGAAGGGAGAACTGACATTTTGTGCACTCTTGTAAGTACATCATGTCCTGCTAATCTGATGTATACTGATCAATAAAATAGTGGCGGGAACAACGTCGATATTAAACCTTTGTAAAAAATTTCGTGGCACAGTGTATCTTTAGAGAAACGAACACTCAGAAAAGCAACAGAAAAATAAACCACACGCATGTGCCTCCATAAACAAGGTCTAGAAAGAAAATTTGAGGACACCACCAATCCTGGCAAGACGTGAACCAGTTTAACCTACAAGAAGGCTCGTAATACGGGATGGGAGCTATCCTGAAAAAAGAGAAAGCGCAAAATTAATTGTATACCTCATACAAATGAACCAAACCTAACCCTTGACTCAATGGTCGAAAAATGTTGTCGCGTCTCATAGGCCCAAAATTAGAAGACCACATAAATGTTGCAAAAAATTATGTGAGAACGTTGAATGTAAAGCCTTGTGCAGTGAAGAAACTGAAAGACATAGAAAACTTTGGTTGCCAAAACATGTTGCAGGCTTCGGCTCTAACAAATATTGAAAGAAGGTGTGGGACAAATGTATTTGTGTACCGCTGTAGGGCTGGAACACGCTCTCTTCAGTAGTGGGCACTTGCAGGCATGCAGTGTAACTCCTAGATATTTAGATGGCCCACAAGACCATTCAACGCCAGTATAATGTGATGTGTAACGACCCAAGATCCAAACCATGGCCCTGAGCTGAGAGCTATTCATTTGCGCACCGGAGAATGTACCAAACTGTTCTATGATAGAAAGAATTTTTTCGATGCTGGGCTTGTCTTTGCAGAAGAAGACGATATCATCAGCGTATACTGACACCTTTACCTCAATGCCTAGAATGTTAGAACCACGAACGTTGCTGCAACCCAAAATGTTCAAACAGAGTGGTTCTAAGTAAAGGGCGAAGAGGAGCGGAAACACAGGACATCCTTGTTTCACGGAAGAACGAATGTGAATGGGATTTGAGAGGCTACCATTGACAATGAAGCGAGTTGTACAATGGCTATAACAAAGTCGACCGTTATTAAAGACAGTGAATCCAACATTGGCGTATTCTAAGAGAGAGAATAAAAAGGAATGCCGGACCCGATCAAATGCTTTTGCGAGGTCAATCTGGATCATAGCTAGTTGCTCATAAGAAGTGGACCAGTACTCAAGAACCGAACGAGCGACGTGTATGCATATGAGAGAGAGAGAGAGAGAGAGAGAGAGAGAGAGAGAGAAAGCAAAGACGGAAAAGGCAGGGAGGTCAACAAGAAGAGCATCCGATTTGCTACCCTACACTGGGGGTGGGGCAAAGGGGAATAGAAAGAGGAAAAGGGGAGAAAGTGAGCACTGAGTTCGTGTGGGCGGGACACTATGCACAGGGACACTATAAATGTTATCTTAAGCCGGTGCACTTCAAGTATTGCACTAACGCATGATTCGCTTTTCGTGCCAGTAACGGGTGTGGCCACGCTCCGAGTATCTTTGACTCGGTGAACGGTCTTAAGTCCAGTCGGTGTAAAGTTTCCCGCAGAGAGAGGTGTTGTACATCGTAGCGGGGGCAGGTACACAATAGGTGCTCGATGGTCTCCTCGCACCCACAGGAGTCGCGCATCGGGCTCTCGGCCATTCCCAAACGATAGGAGTATGAGTTCGTGAACGCTACTCCCAGCCACAAGCGGTACAGCAAGGTTGCTTCGCCGCGGGAAACGCTAGATGGCAGTTGTAGCCGTAGCGTGGGGTCCAGTTTATATAATCGGCAATTGAAGACACTTGAACTCCAGAGATCTTGTGACTTTTTGCGTGCATGTAGGCGAAGTTCCCTGGCAGCGTCCGACCTCGCCAAAGGTATCGAACGCGTCTGGGTATCTTCGTGGGCAGACCAGACAGCCTTGTCAGCTAGGTTGTTGCCGACGATGCCACAGTGAGCAGGAATCCATTGAAATATGATGGTGTGCCCTCTTTCCAGAGCATGGTGGTGCACTTCCCTGATGTCAGATGTCATCTGCTCGTAAGTACTGCGGTGTAATGCAGACTGGATGCTGTGAAGGGCTGCCTTAGAGTCACAAAATACGACCCATTTCTCTGTTCGCTCCTCGCTGACGTACACCATAGCGGCATGGAGAGCTGAAATGATCCCACATATTAGATGAGGATCAATAAGAATTGAAATTGTTACCTGCAAACGATATGACAAAGCTATAGCAAAAATTTTGTAGTCAACGTTTGACAATGTAATCGTTCTGTAACCCCCAACAGAACGTAATTTTTCTGTCTGCACTTTTAGGTATTACCGCTTTGTGGCTTTTTGTGAAAGACCATGGTAAATCCTCTAATTCAAAACTCATTAAATATATCTTGAGTGGAACAGGCGTAAGAATGTACTTAAAGATTTTATAAAATCCACCTGAAATTCTATTAGGGCCGAGAGTTTTTGACATGGGTGACTGATCACTGGCAAGCTCTACCTCCTACCTTCTAGCCAACATGACTATGTACTCTCCTTTATGACATCATGCTACTTGGATCGAAATTCCTATTACCAAGCCCGGCGTGACGAAAGTGGTGACGTTAAAATCACTGGGCTTGCTCAGGAGTGTCCCCATTAGATTATATGGCTGTTGGGCAAGGTGGCATGACGGCACGGATCGAAGTGCACCGGCCTTGTGCTATCCAGGAGGCGTTGGCCAAGCATCACAATGCGCTCGCTTACCAGCGAGGAGTTCATATTTCGAAGGAGCATTCAGCGGCTTATCTACAACGTTGTTAAAGCTTGAAGTAGAGCCTTAATGCGGTCAAAAAAAAATACAACTGCAGGGAATCAGTGGGGCTGTACTGGTCCGGGTGGCAACTAAACTAGAAAGGTCCACTGAGCTTTGAAAAGATACTTCCTCGCCAGAAAAGCTGTTGACCTCCCTGACACAGTACATGATGGCAACCTACATTACAAGTCTCGTAATGAATCATTTCTTTAATCATTAGTTTCTTTTTCGCACTTTCAAGCGTGCGTTCGTGTTGTCACATGCTGAATTATTTATATCTGTTGGTATTTTTTGTTATTATTATCAACCTCCGCAACTTTTATTCTTATTTTTACTATAAGTGGAATGGGGTTTCCGGAACAATGCTCCTTCTATCTCCAGCTGCAACTCCTTTAGGGTGGTGGTGGTGGTGTAGCACCAGGCAGGGCTAGCCTGGCAGGATTAGCCGTTAACTTTCTTATTTCTACCTACGCATACGCACATCTTTAATATACGTAATCAGACGATTGTTGCGGTTACAAAAAAAAAACGGTTGTTCTGTTAGGTCATTTACGTAGTCATTTCTGGAGTGCCGCAACGATGCGGTCAAAGTGTGTCGGTAGAGGAAAAAGCAGCATAGGTGCCAAGCTCTGCGCCTCTGCCAGCGTCTGCTAACGGGCGTGCCAAGTGCCCCGCTTGGCGTAACGGTGCGATTAACATGTCCCAATTTCCTCCTTGTGAGCATCGCAATTAGGCGTGCCGCAATTTAAGGTTTACGCTCGTACCGAGACCAAACAAGTTCGCGCAGCACTATGCTGACCCGGCGATGATGTCATTACGCGAGATCGTCGCGGTTGTATCGGACTATTGCGAGCGAACAACCGTCTTTATCCTTATTGTGCTTCTACAGATATCTGGAGGATGAATCACTCTTAAGGGCATGTGTCCTTGGACGAAGCAACGCAATAGACCTTAGTGTAGGTGATGCTTTTTCTTCCATTATTTGAGAAGGGCGGCCTTAAGGCATTAATGTAGAGTTATATATATATATATATATATATATATATATATATATATATATATATATATATATATATATATATATATATATATATATATATATATATATATATATATATATATATATATATATATATAGCTCATCGTGCAGCAGGAAGTCTTGTTGTAATGCTCGGTCACGAAGGCTGCCTTGAATCCACGTGAAGCATGCCGGTCGCTGCGGAGGCCAGACCATTTGAGCAAGAGCTGCCAGTGTATAATTGTCCATGCGTAATTGAAGTGACTGGGTATGCGAGTGTTAAACGTGTTCGCGGACCATTTAAATATTTGCACTGGGGTCGATCTCTGAGCAATGGTGACGTGCAACTGTAAACAAGGAATGCGTGCTAATCTGTTTAGCGCATATTCGCATTTTGCGAGAACAATGTGAAAACTGCATGGAATTGCAGCCACCAGGGCATCACAATGTTAGAAACTGCGCTCTCTCTCTCTCTTCATCCCCATACCCCCTTCCCCCAGTGCAAGGTAGCAAACCGGACGTGCGTCTGGTTAACCTCCCTGCCTTTCCTGTTTTCTATTTCTCTCTCTCTGCGTCAGAAACTCTTGTGTGACTGCTGTGGCCATATTTTACCGCGTACCCTCCACCGGAAGAATTTTCAAAACATGGAATCCAAGAAAAAAGAAATTAGTTGGAGGCAATGCACGTCTACTTAAATCGAAAACTTCAGTGGATACATCTCCGCATGAATACCACACTTCTCACCTATACTGATGGCTCAGCAGAGGCGAGTAAATTTACATTTCTGGCGAATTTGATGCTCCCAAAGCTAACGAGGTCGGCTTTTTCCTGGTAGTTACAAATGACGTAGAAATGGCCACACTAGTGCGGTGGTAAGGAATACTAAGATGCAAAATTAGTGAGATATCCTTAGAGTCCTTGGCAACGTTTTGTCATACCTTAATTCAACACAAAAGTTCATGACTGGCTACCACAAATACGTAGTATTATTACGTACGTACTTGGTGCGTGCTGCATGTTGTGAGGCTGCAAGTAAACGATTCCACTGACACAACAGTGAAGTATGAACTCGGCGCCATGACAAACTTATTCCTCCATTGCAAGCTGGCACTGATTAATAATGGAAAGTATATCACGTCTCGTGACTTTTCCTTCAGAGCAGTGTCAATCTAATTTGTAGGATTTTGAAGCCACTTTTATTTTTCTTCTGTCGCATTGGCTTAATCGAGGAGCTTTCGAATACTCTTCGATTAAGCTTTAGAATGCTCATACGCCTTTAAAAATGGCATGAATTTCTTTTATGCTTTCACATCTGCATATCTTGATCGCTTTTGCTCTCACTGGTCACAGCTTTTACATTTTCTTCTTTTCATTCCGGTCCTGTTCCTGCTCGTAAGTTCATTTTGTACATGATTCCTTTCACCAGTGAGAGCTTTCGTGCATGGTTAGCGGCACAGTGTATAATCTGGGCTGCTGCTCCTTGTCCCCACGCCCGACGACACTATAGGCAGAACTCTTAGCACGATTGCTCAACTAAATTTCGTTTCGTTGAAGGATATTCAGGATTATTTCCTATGTTACGTTGGGCGCACGTCAGTGTGCGTCCTGGGGCCCCTGTAACGTAAAAATATCCCAATATGCTTTTATTCCAATCTCCTTACGTCAAATTTACCCAAGCACCGCCGCAGGCATCGGGCGGCAACCCGCTGCGTTGCTTGAAAACCCCAATCAAACGCGCTTCTCGTTTATAGGATGTCACATTTCTTGCTTTCAAAGCGAGTAGAATTGCCTACATTGATCAGTTTTTCTTATTTAATTGGCTGAAAAGCGGCGAGGAGCACGCTCAAGTGCGCAGAGTTTTGAGGGGGCAGAGCCACCACAGTAACAGTGGATAACCGGATGAGCAGGGTGGTGCCGGCGTCTGCGGTTGGTTCGCTTCCCTTTACTTAGCTTGCGTCGGGGTGGGGGGTGGGGTGGGGGGCTAAAACGCCGCTAAAACTGACCCCCAGCAAAGAATACTTGCCATAGCGATGTCGTATGCGTGACAGTAGCTCTCGATAAGGTTATATTGCCAAGCATTTTCTTTTTTATATTACGCGAATAAATCCATGCTCCCCGATAGCTCCAAGTAGCCAGTGCCAGAGCGATTGGCAGAACGGGTCAGTCTCCGGCTATTCAGAAAAAAAAAATAAGTTTTTTTCGGCATATTAATGCCTCTTGAACACGTACACGTCACTTTGACGCGGTGAGTATTCGCGGTTGTGAGACGTCGCGTGACAGACAGGCGAAGTGGGCGCAGCCCGAAAATGTTTGACCAATAGCAATTGATCAAACGACGCCTTTTTCGCTAAGGGCGAAGAAGGTGTTGAATCAGAAATTATTATTTTTCTTTCATTCGGTCTAACCATGCATAATCAGTGTGCACCTATCATATCAGATGGGAGCGTTTTCGCGGTTTTTGTGACGTCGCGGAGGGTGGGCCGAATTTTTTTTAACCATTCGTCGAGGGCTGATTGCAGAAATGGAATAGAAAAATTTGGAATAGCTTTACGTCATAGCACCACCGAATTGCACTGGGTTCATCGCTGCGTGAACAACGGTTGACCGCACCATATATTTCGACAACCGTAAGAATGTTCTTTGGGGTTTACCACTACCTCACTGGCACTCAAATTTCTCAGCGAGATCACTGTTCGTGGTTTAGTTGGTATAACAGGTACATTCCACCCGGTTAGTTTTCTAATTTGTCCTTCAGAAATGAAAGCACGCTGCCATTTACGACTCTGACAGTCGACAAAGCGTGTTCAGCTAATTGAATGAAGCCCCTTTGCTGCTGGCCGCTGCGTTACTCGTTTGTCGTGAAGGGAATGAAACAAGAGCCACTTCTCGCGTTCGCCTGATTTGAAGTGGCCTATCTGGGTAGAGCTATGTATGAAGCACGCGTCTGGCCGCTCCTTAGCTCTTTGCAGTGCAATCGCCCGGTTCAGGGAAGGCGACGTGTATGTCCTCTAGTGCTGCCTGGTTCGTCTTCTCGTAGACAAAGAACTTGTTGCAGCGAAGCGCAGTGCGAGTGACAGGTAAGGAAGAGCAAGCCACCATGCCCCAAAACAACGATTCGAGACGTCCGGCGAAGCGGCTGCCCCTCGGACGACGTAGCGTGGCAGTCGTCGCGTCGTGAATGGCATCCCGACACGCCTTGAGCGCGCCCTGCGCGACCTCGCCTACCGCACAAGCGACGCGCGCCTCGTTGGCGGCCTGGCTTCCTATTCCATTGTCCCGATCGTTTCACGCTTTTTGCTGACGATCGGCACTTGATCTTGCGAAGCCGCTTCGCTCGGCCGTCTGCCCTTTGTATCGGGGTCTGGACTGAAATATGCGGGTCTTAATGCTCGCAGAATGGCAGCTTCGCTTCGGCGGATAGACGCAAAGGAGGAGGCACGAAGCGTTGGCACGTCCCCTTCGTGCCTTTGTCGCCTTGCCGTCCTCGGCGCGACCCACATTGGTTAGGTCAAGGAGAGGCGCCGAGCCATCGGCGGCCGGCGTAACCCGGCGTACGGACCGCTGCAGCGGGAACGCAGAATCGCCCAGTATGGCACACACATCTCGTCCAAGGGCGGATCTCGCGCCGCCACCCTGACAGTCGGCCTGCAGGCAGAGCTCACCGCAGTGCCGCGCGGCACTGCGGTGAGGTCGGGAGAAAAGGCTGAGGATACCACGGCTTCGATGCAGATGGGAAACGCTGTAAGTCAGCACGCTTGTAGTTCAGGTCTGGAGCTTAGCATAGTTCTTGGTTTACATAGAAATTTCCATGGTCAGATTTGAAGAAGCGCGTTCCCAAGAACGTGCTGAAATAACTGTCTCTTTAAGTCTACCCTACAAGAGCCCCATTTATATATCACGTGGCGCAGAGTACAGTTATTCCCACCTTAACTTCTTGCATTGTTTACATGACCTTCTGGTGGAGAGGGCTACTGCTACTATTTGGATTTGGTGGAAGACAACTTGGCACTTACTCTTTTTAGACACCAAATTAACCGGACGACATCGGTTGTTTACTCAGAATTTTCGGCGCGATATTCTATGCCTGGTGGCCCTGCAACTGCAAGCCAACATGGCTGTCTACAAAGTATATTATTGTAGCTTGACGCACACAGGGACCCGAAAGCGAAAGAAACAAAGCTTTAGCGGGACAGACAGTGGCATTAAACGCGTAAAGGCGGCATGTGTCCAGCCTAAATCAGGAGGATCAGTCATTTGAGTTAAACCGATATTTGCCGCCGTTTGGAGGCATCGTATCGCAATGGACGCATCTTTCACGGCAGTCAACATTATCCTATAGCGCAAATAATCAGAGTGGTCCTATCGTATACAGCCAGCTTTACGGCTTAGTTTTGTTCGCAGAAACTCTCGAGAAGATTCATATTTTTTTACAGGACGGCATAGGTATCAAGCTCACCGTAAAATGCTGCAGCTTAAGTGACCATAGTGGGAAAACAACGTACCACTTATTAAATACGCAACAATAGTACTATATATCGGCGTATTTGCGAAACGTGATTGACGAGGCGCAAAATGTAAGCGGAACCGTACGGTTTAACTGTGCTAATATATGACCAGTTAGAAGTTTGATGGAGTGGTCGATTGATCAAGGAGGGAAGTAGTTTGGGTTGATGGTCTGTTGGGCTGGGAACCTGAGTACTGCTACAAGGACGACGGATACATAGTGTAATAAGGTTAACTCATGCAAAAACCTCATTCTGACATCCCAACCTCGGTAGAACAGGTGACTAACAAATATAGCACGATTTCCGTCGAGACTCCATGCTAGGCTTGAACTTCAATCCCAACTCTACTTGTATCAGGTAGAATTAAAGACCGGGATTCCATAAGAGTGGTGTCCCCATCTATTCTTGAGGTACACCTATGCTCTGTGTTTCAACTTTCTATAAGTTAAAGAAAAAGCCCTCCTCTGAGTCGAATGAAGCAAATATCATTCAAGCGTTATGTTCGCTGTTGGTGTTTCATTATGTGTTAAGATATGGGGTTTTACGTGCCAAAACCACTTTCTGGTTATGAAGAACGCCGTAGTGGGGGCCTACAGAAATTTTGACCACCTGGGGTTCTTTAACGTGCACATAAATCTAAGTACACGGGCGTTTTCACACTTCGCCCCCATCAAAATGCGGCCGCCGTGGCCAGGATTCGATCCTGCGTCCTGGTGCTTAGCAGCCCAACACCGTAGCCACTAAGCAACCACAGCGGGTGATACCCTAAGAATGCTTACGCATTAAAAGAAAGACAAACTGCTGAACGCGCATGCCATAGCGCTCGCACATATTCGCAGTGCGTATGCGTGCAGGTTCGTACATCCTTATCATCTCCTTTGTGATGACGAAGGAAATGAAGGACTGAACAGAGTGAATATTCATTCCGCGAACATTGAGGAATGAGAGGGCGCGTGTGTTCTCACTGACAGGGGCGCGATATTAATTAGGAGAGTTGCCGCGGGCCATCTGAAATGCCTTCGCGTCGCGTGATGTAAGTGCACATACGGGCTCCTGTCAACGATCGAAGCCACTTCAACCGACAGCAGCGTCGCGGTTGAGGCGTCCCCCGTTTCGTTGTCCCCTCAGCGTGGCCCTTCGCATAACGACGCGGGAAAGTTACAAAAAAAAAAGTGAAGAAAGAAAGTAGAGGCCCACACCACCACGTGTCCTGATGTCGGCGTCGCTGACCAATCATGTCACGTCCTCGATTCGGGTGCCCTAGCACTGGGCGGCATCCGTCCCTCGTCAGTTACAAAGCCAAGGGACGAGAGAAACACGCGGGGGAAACGACGGGCAGCGGGCGACCCCGAGTCGGGGACCGTGGGGTCAACGCGGCAGAGGTTAAAGCTGGGCCTAATTGAACGGCGCCCTCGAGAAAGTTGCTGCGCGCTCTCCCCGGGGCGGCTTGCTTCCTCAGCCGGGCCCGCCTCGTTTGCCTTCGCGCGAGGCGCAGGGAAACAGGCTCTTTCGCTGAGCGATCATTTGTTTCGCCTGTAGCATTTGTCCAGTTGCGTTCAATCCAGGGCCGCGCCGGGGCCTTAAAAAGAGGACTCTAATGAAGCGCAGTACGAGTAGTGCGGATGTGTACACAGATCGCGAATTACTGAGCACCAGCAGTGTTGCGTACCGAGTCCGGGCCAGTGACACACTTTTGAGTGGGCGGGACTTGGCGAGGGTGCGCTGGAAGAGTTGTTCGGTGCATTTATGTTCGTAATGGACCGACCGATTGGTCGGCGATTTGGTGGCCAATATGAAGAATGACCAGTGCGGGGCATTTACGAAACTAGAAAGGTTAGGTGTGCGGAACAAAAAAAAAACAAGGAAGGAAGAGGTATAAACGCGCAAGCAACACGATAACAAGAAAGCAACGCAGCAAGAAAGAAAGAAGCGAAACAAAAGTTTGAAAGAAGATTTACTGAGATTTATTCGCAGCAAGAATTGATACTTACAATGACTAGTTTTGGCGCTTGGAAATGCGAATAAATGGTGTAAGAGAAAAGTGCAACTGAAAAAAAAAACAATCTTTTACCACTTCCTGGTAGCCATACGTCTGCTGTAGAATTCCCTGAGATACACAAATAAAGGCTTAAAGAAATAAGTAGCCTGAAGTGATTCTTCTAGCTATATCAACTCACTCACAGGTACCGCAGCTGTCTTTCACAATGGACACGTGTATCTTCCCGATAATATCCTCTTCGCCATGCACAAAACTTTCGTTCCCATTGCTAAGTATTGCCTGCCGTGGTTACAGAAATCATTGCATAGACGCCACCACTCTCAGAGTGTGTGTTGGCCTCGAGATCCCGCATAATGTACTGAGCGCTGTGGTTAACGTGTCCTTCTCCCAAATGCACGCTGCCAGAGGGGCATGCGCTTGAATCCGAGGAGTAGCCGAAGTTTTTCGTTGAGCTATGACGAGGGTGAAGCTTGTGGTGGCCACTTGGTCTAATGACGGTGACGACTTCGCGACGACCGAACGGGAAGGCCGGATGGGCAGACAGAGCAAACCCGGTTTCGAGTTTTTAATTGCTCTCGGAGTAAAAAAGGGCGCTGTGAAAAAAAAAAGTCACGTGCACGATAAAATGCAACCTTGTTCCCGTACTAAGAACTTACAAGCTCAGCAAATTTTCCGGTTCTAGAAAAACCTTGCTACTGTGAGTAATCTGGCATACCGTAGGGAGATTCCATCAATGCTCCTTCACTTAAAGATGACCTTCTTTAAAAGACGGTGGTGTAAAGTTCTGCGCCTGTGAACGAGGACTTCGTCAATTTACTTTGGGCCGTAAACGATGCGAGACGCGTCAATCCGGGGCACGAAAAGTATTTGCTGAATGCTGCCAGCCAGGTCTCGGCCCTGGCACTATCAACTGAGTCGTTACTGGCTAACTTCGTTATCGCATAGTTGTTAATTTTTATGCTTCACGAACCCTCACTGTATCGAGCTCCGCCAGAATAATATACAATTTTTGAACATTGGGATAACATAACTAACTGAAACTTGTTCGAAAGGCGTTTATGGGAGAGAAAAAAGAGCGAGAGAGAAATCGGAAGACTTCAGCGATTTCTCCAGCTCTGAATCCATTTATTACAGCAGCACTCTGACAGATGGCATAAAAAAGAAAGAAAGAAAGCTTGCTTTCGATGCTTGCAAGGTCATATTTGTACGTTGCAGTATTGCTGCACCGTCCGAATTACATGCACAGACGCCACTCTTCTCGCAATCTGCCTCTCGCACAACACTTCACATAAGTTGTTCATCTCAGTGAGCTTAGCTCAGTGGCTATAGTTCGACCAGCTGAATTCCGTTCCCAGTGGCGGAGATGGGCAAAGTTTTCCTTTGCTTCGCCATATGTTGAGAGTGGGGCCGAGGGCGGATGTGGCCTGACAGCACGACCACAGCATTACGGGCAGGACGGGCAGAGACTGGAATATCAACTTTCGAGCTTCTAACTGCGGCCGCAGCTAGTAACAAGGGCTGGCATGCATACAGCGGCTTAATGGAGCAGCGGAGAAAGGAAGGTAACATATATTTCGGGGTAAAAACCCCGAGTAAGAGCACTTCGTGGTGGCGAATACCTGATTTGTGAAAGCGTATGGTAAACTATTCTCATAATGCTTTGAAGCCTTCCCTATCGGCACAAGTTCCTTGTGCCCTGTCGAATTATAGTCGTAACCTCATTATCGACAGCAAGGGTGATTCCACGGTCAACGAAAACAATTTCCACTGCTAGAAACCCTGCTGGCAGCTTAGGAAGTCAAAGTAAGTAACGGCAATAGCATAGTTCCTTTAATTTTTGTCGAAAAAGGAAATACTTATTATTAAACGTATAAAAACTGGTGGTGGTGCTGTATCGCGATGAGTTTCACAAGGTGAAAAAGACCTACATTCGTGGAGCTAAGCGTACTTGAGGGACCATTATGTTGTACATTATGACTGTCAAGCACTTGGAGGGAGAATTGGGGCTCGAATACCTTCGGGGACATGTTCTTCATGCGCTGCAGTAGCCCTGCGGATCTGGTGTACTGATGTTGAGCACAAGCGCGTGGACGCGGCCTTCGGAGCCCGGTATTCCGATAGTGATTGAACGCAAAAACTCAGTGTATGGTTGTTCGCCATAGGAGGTCGTCACGGTTAATCCACATTCACCACCGATAGTTCTATTTGACTTTGGTGCGTAAAGCCTCACAAATTATTAACAAAATCTTAACAAAGTTAAACGCCGAAAAAAGAAAAAAAAACATCCGAGGACACCTAAGCACTACTTATGAGTTGTGAACGCGAAAGCATTAATGTCCAGCTGAACGCCGCTGAGCGACCCTTCGAGTTTTGCGTTGCTAGTAATGCTTGCGTTAATGTTCGTTCCGCCCGCCGTATATTCGGAGAATCGACGACGATGGCGGATTTCGCTGCCTGCCTCATCGCTCGTTTTGCTGCGTACTTCCGCTCCCTTACTTCGTCTGCGGTGTACTGGCGTGGACGGCCACGTTTCGTTGCTGCCGAGCTTGTGGCCGCCGGCGATGTAGATGCTTTAGACTCCGTAGCGGTACGTGCTGCCCGAGCCAGCAAGGGCGAGCCAGCGTCACGAGCGAGCCGTGACGTGGCGTCGCAGCCAATGGGAACCTATTAGGGGCCGTTTTCTCACTGCCACAGACGTCGCCAGCTTTCTCTCTCAATGCCCCCCCCCCCCTCATTTGACGCTTTCGCATTAAAAAAAGAAAAAGAAAAAGAAAGCGCGACGGACTACAGCCTCACGTGGTTGCATTCCGGGGCGTGTACAAGAGACGGGCGCAATTTTCGCTCGCCGTGTAGGATGTGGCCCCTTAGGCAAAGGGGATTTCCGGCAGGTCGCAGTGACGTAATGACATCTTGTTTCATTGTTGCCCCCGGAGGAGGGAGCCTCGGCGGCTTTTCGGCTCGACCGGTGGCGCGCGCGCGTCTCTTACGTCAGCTTCCGTCTGTAGAGTGTCCCAGCTGCAGGCTACCTCGAGCAGAAGTAGTCAAAAGTGGGGAGGAGGTGGGGGGGGGGGTCTTACACGCGTCCTCGGCGTTCTCAACCAGTCATCGATCATGGAGAATGAGCGAGCATTTCGAAGACGTGTCCTTTTGCCAACGCGCCTTCGAAAGCGTCGCGTTTGCAACCGGAGAAGGCGGCCGCGCAGCCCTCGCGCTACGGCCGACAGGGGTCGGGCTGGGCACATGCGTGGACGCTGCTGCCGTGGGACCTGATGCGCAACGCGAACAGGAAGCCGTCGATGGGTAAACACGACTGACGAGCGGCGCACTTTTCATTGTCGGGTGAAGAAGGGCATCGCGTCTTCCGCGACGATACGGCGCGGCCGCCGCATTGCGGAGGAAAGATTTATTACACGTCGGTGTCACGATGTCTCGGCAGCTAAAGATGCGTGGGCTGCGCAAAAGAATAAACGAATATTGTAAGGAAAAAAAACCAGTCTTTTCCCCGGTCTAGAAGAAGCGGAATTGAAAAGATGCAGAAAACCAAGTCGGGATTTACCCTATTCTGTGTTTTGAAACTTGAAGAAAAAGCTTGAATACATTTTAAACTTAAAAACGCTGAAACTTTTTAAAGCTAGAAAAAAAGAGCAAACGTGATTTGCACATTCTCTTTGTTATTCTCGTATTACTACATACATAAATGGCACGCAAGGAAGCTTAAGTGCTGGAAACTACTGTTCTTTGTAGTACAATCAGGTGAAGAAACACCAGCATTAACGCGCAAAGCGGGATGAATACATCCAAACGACCAGCCGTCTTGATTTCGGACAGACATGTCCCGTTCTTGTAGAAGGGCGTACTTGATTTGCCCAGTTTCTGTTTCGCCATCCGGCACAAATAATGCTCCTTGGCGCGAGCAACACTGACCTGAAGCTGGAGAGTTTACAGCTCGACGTGGAGTTGCAGGAATCGAGAGCAAAACCCCTCGATCGGACGAGCCTTCGGGGTGTCGGAAAACATCACGGAGGAGGCGGAAAACTTTAATCGGGGAGGCAGGTTGGAAATTAACGTTGTACTTGTGAGCTCCGTACAAGCATTTCTTTCAGTACGCATTCTCGTACCGCTGGCTTTTGATTCTTGCGAATATCAAGAGCGCCTTGGCAGCATTCACCCATTATACCCACTTTGCCCTTAACAGTCGACCTGAATTTCCTCACTAGTTCCCTTCCCTCTCTTGTTTTGTGCTCCTGGAAGTTTGACCATTTTATTCTGCAGATGCAAGGCATCAAAAGGGTGTAAATGTGGCGGTGCCCGCCCGCTCCTTATGTGGTCCTTATAAAATCACTAACACAGCATCAGTGACTCAGTGCAAGTAACTAGACTGCGATATCCAAGATTATATCAGTCAATTAAGGGGTTTTGGAGAGTTGAGATCCCGTAAAGAAAGCATTGCTTTCAATTTCTTTGTTCTTTTTCCAGCAAACCTCACAAACGCAAGAGGCATCATGAACTCTTTTCTGTTTATTGGTGAGTAATATTGCTGCTTTTCCTTTGTATAGCATTACGCGCATTTGATAACAATGCCATAGATGGAGGGATAAATTGGGATAAGTGGTGGGATTTCGTTGCTCTTGCACTGTGTACGGCTATATCGAGACAAAATGAACACAGGTAAGGAAGGGAAGCAGAAAGAAGCGCACAATACTGACCAGTTTATAACAGGATCACATGGCGTATCTGACTGCGAACAATCCGCAACTGACACGCGGAAACTAACCAGCAGAGCTATTCAAGTCTCGAGTTTGTTCACAGCCAGGTACCCCTTTGTGATCTAATAATAAACCAGTTCGTAGTTTGCGCTGCTTTGTGCGCTTTTTCATCGAGCAAGTAGTAAAGAAACCGAAGGTGTCTTATTTATGTCTGAACATTGCTGACTTCTTTTTGGAACATCGATAAATGCATTGTCAACAAATAAAACTGGCCAACAGATGTCTCAAAAAGTACTAGCCCGTTTGCATCTAGAAGTTTAAAGAATTACGCGCTTAATTAGCAAACACACTGAGCTATACAATCTTACACACTTAACTACTTAACCTAGCAACCTCGCTTGTTATTACTTGCTCTCACGATAACCCAATATATCGCTTCACCTTATGTCCTTAATTATTAAAAAGGAACGAAAACAAATGTAAAGGGTACCGTTATAGGATACGCAACATAATTGTCTTGAGAATGCATGTCACCCTCAACTTCGACTTGGCGTCAGCGTGTCTTTCTTCCGTATTATGCCGAAATCACTACCGAAGGGCCTTGGACGTTGCTTTAATTTGAGGTGCCAGCGACTATAGCCGTTACATGGAACCCGTTTCGTTGTAAATACAACGTTAACATGACGTGCTGTGAAATAGGTGCGCTGAAGCTGCAGCTGAAATACGTTACGCACGTGTGCCGTTCTGCACTGAAAAAAAGAAAAAAAAAGAACACAAGCTTCATGTAGCAGATAAAGTGTGTGTGTGTGTGTGTGTGTGTGTGTGTGTTTGTGTGTGTGTTTTATTTATTTTTTTCGTTTATGTTTTGCAGCGCTCCTTGGCGTTGCCTCGGCGCACCCTGGTGTGAGGGTAAGCAACTTTAGTGCACTTCATAATCTTAAACAGCCCGTTATAAAACTTTTCTTGAGAAGCGGCCATCGGCTAGTCAAAGAAAAAGTTCTTTGCTACTTGTAGTGAAAACTTTGTCGTTCCTATGTATTAAAAAACTTGTTCGTTTGAATGCTAATAAGTGTGCTAATCAGATGATTTTTTTATCGTATTATTGTTTTGTATTTTGTTTCTTTCTGTATGCTATGCGCGCACTTATTTCCTTCGTTTTTTTTTTGTGCTCACATCATCTTTCAGTACACTTACTGTTTTTTTTTCGTGCCTTATAGCCAATCGCAAACCATACCCTTCTGCCTTGTTATTGCTTTATTCCTTCCCTCTTGTTATGACAAAATTAAAAAAAAATGTGGATATTACTCATAATATTGGCCTATCAGTGTAGCAAATAGGCGACATTTACAGAGGCTTGGTGTGCGCAAAGCAAATTGACCTTGTGAAGAAGATACCTTGAAATTTCTGGATTAGTTGTTTATGACCTCAAGGATTGTGGCACCACCTGGCAAATGCTAGGTAGTTCTTTATCAATAGAAATTAAAAATACGAAATATAATTGAGTGAAAACACAACCAGGCCGCAATATTTTTTTAAAGACAAAGAAGAAATAAGCTAAAATGCGGACGACAACGTGAGGTATCACTGACATCATTGGCATAACGATATTCACGCGAGATTCAAGAAGGGTCGAAGAAACGCAGGACTAGAGTGACCTTAATTATTTCCACTTATAAGCCACTTATAAGAGAGATGCGAAAGAGTAGTTTGGCAGTATCGCTTCGTCTAGCATTTGGAGTGAGTGTTCCTTTAGAGAGAGAGAGAGAAAGGCAAAGGAAAGACAGGGACGTTAACCAGAGATTATCTCTGATTACCCTGTACCGGGGGAGGGGCAAAGGGATTCGATACATGAGAGAGAGACAAAAAGAATTTAAAAAACCATACACACATACGTACACACGATACACACGAACTGTTTCTGCGGGCCCTGCCACGCAGTCTGCGAAGGCGTTCCTAGTGTTACGCAGTGTCACCCGTCCAATCTTACGTCGCACAGTGTACAGTCACAATTTGTCAGAAAGTCCCGTGTCCTTTAAGTACCGCAGCAACGCCTTCATAGCGGATCGCGCTGATGTTCGCGTAGGCCAGTTTCCAAGGATGTTGTTTTCCGTCATTGGGCGCTTGTCCAGTTGGTCTAGGGTGGCTGAGAGGGCTGCTCTCTGCGGGTTGAAACGAGGGCACTGACAAAGAAGGTGCGCGATTGTTTCGTTGAACCCACAGAAGTCACAAAGTGGGCTGTGGGCCCTTTAAGTGTTTATGCAACTACTGCGACCAGCGAGTGCGCTCCAAGCATGCCTGAATTATTCAAACCGTTTGGTGCGAGTATCATCTAAAATGTCAAAATCTTCGGCATCGTGTTTACACTACAGCGAAGCTGTATATGTATATAGCTCCGTGCATTTTTTCGTGTGCTTCAACAAACGCTATCATCATCATCAATGGCTCGTACCCCTGTAGCACTCCTATCACCATAAGCAATCAAAAAATGCAATGGCTCATAGCCCCATAAGGCAGAAGCTACGAACACTCAGCAAAGTGAAACGAACAGTGCTTAAATTTTTTCTAATCACCCGTACATCGTACAGAATAGCATGCCGAAAACTTTAGTCATCAATGGCTCATACACCTCTAAGCAATGGATACCCCAGAGCAGCGCGCTTCATTCGTCTTGTACAGTTCCTATGGGAAGGCCACGTATAGTTAGACAAATAATGACCACCGATCAAGGCAATACATGAGTTCGTACCTTTCTTAAACATTATGTGTTACCTCTGTGTCGTATGCTGAACAGCTTCGCTTGTGACCCACCTTTGCGGAGTGGAATGGCTCAAGATTTTTTCACTTCTTGTTAACTGCATTGTGGGCATTTACTGTGCTCGCCTTTCGCTCCTTGGCGCTCCAACATCGAGTTGTTGATGTACGCAGCATCGCCGCGAGGCGTACCTGCTGCCCGACGGCGCGGAGCTCCTGCTGGGCAGCGTCAAGACGACGTTCAAGTGTCCCGGCGACGGCTACTATGCGGACGTGGACAACGACTGCAAGGTGTTCCACATCTGCCACGACGTGCTGGGCCCGCAGGGTGCCGCCGACCACGAGATGCAGCACTTCAGCTTCCTGTGTGGTAACCAGACCGTCTTCAACCAACTGAGCATGACCTGCGCATACGAAGAGGACTCGGTGCCCTGCCAGAACGCCAAGGACTTCTACTACTTGAACGCCAACATCGGCGACCCCACCGCGGAGTTCCTGAGCGACAATGACATCCAGCGCGCAGTGCCGCTGGTGCCGACGCTCAAGGCGCACGCAGCATCCGCCGCCCTGTCGGCTGGCCCCGCACTGTCTGCTGGCCCCGCCCGGACGGCTGGCCCCGCACTGTCTGCTGGCCCCGCCGTGTCTGCTGGTCCCGCCCGGACGGCTGGCCCCGTCCAAGGCCCACCAGCCCCGGGTCCGAGCCCTCTTCTCAGGGCGCCTACTGCTGGACCCCCGAGTAGGAGTCCGGCTAGGGGTCGAGGGCGCGGTGCGGCTGCATCGGAAGTCAAGGAAGTAACGGTCACGGCGCCGCCGACCACACCGCAGCCAGCGGCGAGCACGACACTCAAGGAGGAGTAGAGACAGCAGCTTCGACTTCCTCTCTATCATTCTCATCGTTCGCTCTATCCACGCGAACATAGCCCCATGTATTACAGCATGTCGTCACCCCACTCTGTCCACAGAGATACGCCTCTTCGCTCGACATTCCGATCCTGATCTGTCAACGTTTAGGGCAGCCAGGCAGGCCTCGTGGCTAGCCTCCTCCTCTTTATTGTTATAGCCTCGTTTAAATCATGGCGCGTTCTAGGGATGACTGTAGTGCTTTGCTTCAGCTTGCTGTCTTCTGATCGATATAATAGCTTGGCGCCGTATGCGCTCTCACAGCTACTAGAAGGCGAATTTTCTCGCTTAATTTTGGGGATTAAATATGAAAAATCTGTGAAAATGTACAGAAGCTGTGACGAAGTACGTGTTAGAAATACCGTGTTAGTTTCTAGACGCACTTTACACTTGAAAAGAAATCCTCGTTACGAAATGGGTTGCTTCGAATAATTGTTCTGGATCACCCGGGAAATGTTGGTCTTGATGAAAAAGAAGGAAAAAAAAAACTGTGTTGTGTTCACAAGAGTCAGCGAATAGCATGAAAGGTTCTGTCAGTATACGAATGTAGTGGCGTTGCTTTTTTACGTGTGAGGACTTTGCGACTGATAACGAATTCATCACAATAAAGCTTTTTTTTGTGAAGTAGTTGTTGTGAATTTTGCGACCATCGCACACCCTAAAATAACCATCGTTTGCCCATTTTCAGTCACTGACGTCTATAGAAGCATATGAAGGAGAGACGTGCGCACTGCTAATGAAAATAATGGCTCCATGGATAAACCATACGTTCATCTCAGGAGAACGAAGAGAAACTGAATTCAGAAAATCACGCACTCCTTCAATGTATCGTACCAGTCTTTGCGTAAGAGAGAAAAAGAAAGAAGACAGAGTAGAGATGAGAAAGGAAAGAGGAAAACGGAAAGATAGTTCCACATCCTGTCACTGCACCATGGTGGCTTGTTGAGCATCGTTGTGTATTCTATAACTTGGTGCTCAAGTGTCTCCAAGAAGCCAAACTATCCGCATTCACGAAGCAGTACTGCCTCCTACGGACTCAGAGATTCAAGTCATTAGAGAAGTCATTTGCCTACACTCACACGAGAGTGGCAGTATCACAATTGGGATCGTCGGGATCCAATACGTGCCTTTACGAGAAATGCGCTCCTTGATCACATCCGCACTACACGCAACAAATACATACACAAAGTCACAAACATCTCACATTGCAGATTCTGTTCGAGTGGGTCCCAGGCAAGCAGAGACTAGAATGCGATGAACGATTTCGTACCTTAGCTCGCGATTGTATAACACCGAGCCACCCCATGAAATGCCCGGAGACCTATTGGTCCAGAGGTGTCGGAGACGAAAAAAATCGAGAACAACGCCGTAATCTTATTCTTGTTTTTATCTGCCACCTTGTACACTTATACAGATACTCTCACACATCTTCTACACTCATACAGATGGCAGGACTGCGGGGGGTCAAAATGTGCTTTTTGGCAGCTTGACAAGGCCTGAAGCCCCTGAAGTCAGTGCTTGGCAGCGGCACAATGTGAAACATACTAAGACAAATGTTTAAGAAAATTTGTTAGCCACAATCGGCTAACAAAATGCAAAAGGAAGAGAGTCATCTTGCTGCCCCAATCACAAACAAACACAACCGAAAGCGCTGTACTGATCCGCCAGGCAGAAACAATTTACATATCCAATTACGCTATCCAACACCACGTTGAGAACAGGCCTGGCGAAAGTATGTAGCAAATACCCCAACGCACTCCACACACTGAGGATGCTCCGCAATACTCTCTTCTCCAAACTTTTGAACTTGGTCAAATATCCCAGCTTTCCTTGCCTGCAGCTGATACAGATGGATTTTATTTAGCTTTCTACAAATTTGCCATCGTAATCGATGCTACGCCTTTCGGGCGCAACTGCGACTTTTCTTTCTTTTTAATGCTATAGCATTTAAGGCGGGCTTCACTAACTTTGTGGGTACACGTCTAACAAAAAATCTGGTCTCATCCCGAAAGCAGTGCAGTCTAACAAATGCATCTCGAAGTGCTAGCCGTCCCGAAAGAAGAATGCGAGAAACTGGCTCGTGACGCTTGCGCCATACGTTTCAAAGAGCGACTTTGGCACGGGAGAAGCATGCGTGTGAACGCAGCATTATGGCTAGAGTATTGGGCGGCTGTTATAGAACACGGAAGTTCCATCCCACCATCGGTCTGCGATCGCACTGATCGAAGCAGTCACGCATTTCTTAATTGCGTTATAGGCGGACTTCACCCGCTTTGGAGGTATCGAACAGAAAACTCGAGATGTATTGAGCGTGGCGTAGTGTGCAGGAAAAGTAAATTCGATTATTGAGACTTTGCAAAGTCGCGTGCGACGCGCGCACGCGCATCTTCTGAGACGCCGCAATCACCAGAATCTAAGTATGCTATCGCATAATTAGAGAGTTAGTGGTGCTAAGTTATAGCCTAAGGCTCCTTTTTTTTTCGTCCTCATCGGAGTGCGAAGGCTGTCCGGTAATTGAAACCGCAGCCTGGGGCTCAGCCGCACTTGGATTATAGGCTGCAGGCGCTAGCCTCCACGCGCTAGACTGCATAGTTTGGAACGAACCGGTGACCAGTGAAGACATATTGAAACCACATGTTCCGGACTTTCAGTTTCCACCTGACATACGACTATCGATGGTGAATCATAATTGCAGCCATGTGCATTCACGTCTTGACGTTATATGCAATGCATTTCTTGCGCACCTTAGGGCAAAACAACCTTCTGAAACATCTTTCAATGCTGCACGCTATACCTGAGTGCGGTAGCGCCTCAAGAGGAAAGAGCCATTGTGTGCGTGTGTGGTCGCCAAGATATGCACTTAGTGCTTCTACGAAAAAAAAGAAAGAAAAGGAAAGAAAAAACTTGCACTGGCTTTATGGAGCTCTTCGTAGTTGTATTGATGTGCTCTCTCTCTATGAGAATGCGGGAAACTGGCACAGTGCCACGCCATCGTTTTATACCCTCTTTTGTCCTTGTCTTGTGTTGCGCTGTAACGAACCTTAATATAAATGAGGGTGTAGGTGGACACTTCAAAAGTTAGTAGCCAAGCTGACGCCACCGTAATATTTCTTACGGGTTTGTGGTGACCGTTTCCCCAACTGTAGTCGCTCCACTCCTCGTGACGTCTGTTGGTAACAGACAGCGAATGGGAGACTCTGACGTTCCTCTTAAAAAAAGGACCAAAGAAACACTTGAAATGCTTCAAACGACGTTTATGGAGGAGGCACGGAGCAGTACACAAGTTTTTTAGTGGTTTGAGCTGTTTCAAGAAGAGAAACGAGCGTTAAAATCTATCCTCATTTCGACCAATCTTCAACCTGTCGTACCTATGAAAAGGCTGGACAAAAACCCAGCGAGAGTTGTCGATGCACAATTGCCGTAATTTCAGAACCCGCTGGCATGTGTTAGAGCTCTTCTGAGAGGATCTCGACAGTGGAATTAAACATGCGACGCATTGTCGCCATGTTTGTTCCCCGCGTGCCCACAAGGAACAAAGAAGAAAGAAAAGAAAGTAACTTGTTTGATTTTGTTCCAGAAGTTGAAAAAAAAAAAACCCTATCCAAAGTGGCCCACACCTTTTTTAGAATATCATCACGGGTTGTGAAAGCTGGTGCTATGTGTATTTCCCCGAAACCAAGCAAATATTTTCGTGTCAGTTAAAGGCTCTTGTAGCAACAGTACCTTGATACGAGTGCGTTGTTTCATCTTGACAGTGTTCACAAAACGCGCTAAAGACGAAGGCTAAAGGAACACATACGAGAGTACGGGCGCTGAACTTCCAGCTAGCGTTTATCAATGCGAAAGCATTACATGTCCCATGAGGCAGAAATGCCGGCTTTCTCCGCAACGAGTGGTACCAAAAATCAATGTGACGTCATCTTGTATGATGTCAGTAGTAATACAGAAGGTAGTAAATGGTATTACAACGTTAATTAGTAGTGATTATCGGTAATTAATGTGCACTAACGTGAATGAAAGTGAATTAAGGTTAATTAGAGTGGTAAAGCGAACTCAAGTTAGAACAAGGTAGAGTAACGTAACTTAAGGCTGAATAAAGGGAATTAAGTTGACGCAAACTGAATTAAGGTTGATAAACGCAGATTAAGGAAGAGTTGTGAAGGAGACGTGACAATGTATTACGTCACGTATTATGGACATAGCCAATTAATTAGAGAAGTCATAATGTTTTCGCACTCAAATCACGTAAGGGTACATAAGTCACTGTCAATTTTTTTCAAACTATCATCCATTTTATGCTCTGCGCATCAGGTACATCATGCATGGGTCATCATATAAAAGACTGTATAAGTCAGTCATTTCATACATGTACTTGTATAGTCAATCTGTTCACGTGTCTAGAAACCTCAAAAGAAAAGTCACTTCTTTCTCATTCATCGCCAAAGACCTACGGCTGACACGCTCATCACCGTATAAAATACAGTTCAAATATTTCGCTTTCTATTTTTTTCTTACTTCAAGAAAATTGTATTGGCAAGCATGGGTGTGCATGCGCACTTGTTTTTTAGGCACAGTCTTATGTACGAAGTGACTGACTTGTAAGATCTTTTGTGTGATGATGCGTGCATGGCGTACCCATAGCATGGCGTACCCATGGCGTACGCATGGCCCATAGCATAAGATAGATAATCGTTTGAAATAAACGTTGGTTGGAAGTCCGGCGCCCGTATATTCGTATGTGTCCCTTTTGACTTCGTCTTTGGCGCGTTTTATGAACACTGTCAAGTTGCAGGCTAATTTTTTTCACCCAGACCGAGAAAAAGCGCGACAAGTGCGCTCATGTGAAGGCGAGGATCATCGTTTCTTTCTTGCGTCTTCATTAGCGCTTATTTTTTTAAGTGTGCAGGGGGAACTTGTTTCACCTGGATAGACTGCCAATCAGCAACATTACTAGGAACAATTAAGGTGATTGGAAAAGAATAATACGCAAAATTGTGGAATGCAACTGATTGGTTTCTCCACCACGACACAGCCGCAGTTCACACTGCTTTGATTATAACGGGGTGTTTATATCCGCAGGGATGAGCGAGCGTTTTCCATTTACTCTGTTGAACGTAGTGAGCTCCCTGGGATTTTTATTTCTTCTTGTTTAAAAGAAGGTTTATCAAATGAAGGATATTTACCACTTTTTACGAGATGACGACGACTTCGCGGGGGCCACTCGCCAACATAAGCTTCAGGTTCTCCAATGTTGCTTCGAACAGAAAAAGTTGGACAAGTGTATTGACTTGGTTAGAAAATATTTTTGAATGAACTCTAACTGCGGGCTTTTTGTCCTTACGGAAATAATTTTTCTTTTGGAGAAAGTTCGTTTTTTTATGGTAGCCCTGTATGTATATTAGTTCGGTGAAAATTGCACTTGACGAAGTTGGCTGGGGTCTTTTTCGCAAGATACATCTACTTGAAACAATAAAATAAGTGGTGGTAGTTCCGTGCCCTGGAGTCTACTTTTGATTTATGAGAGTCGCGTAAATGTCCTAACAGCTGGGAAAGCGTCAGAACTCTACTCTTTCATATCATGGGCATGGCTTTAAAATAAAGCCTGATTTTTTCTTGCATAACATTGGTTTTATTTTGTGCTGAATTTCTCTGGAATATTTTGTCATAAGTCTGTATCGTTTTTAGGAATCCTGCTGTGCGTTACTACATGATGTTAAAAAACGAAAGGAATTCCAAGGGCAGGTTCACCGGAAGATGCATCTGCTCGTCTTTCTAGGGGCGTTCATTCGGCGATGTGTCTTTGCGAACCAGCTGCGCATGCAGAAAGTCCCCCACCAAACTCCGAAGTTCTATGGGATGTCCACAAAAAACAACTGACAATTTCGAAGGGATGTCGATGAGTTGAAATTTCTGCTGCTGAGTAGGAGCTTACAGTCAAACGTAATCAAAAGGATGAAAAGTTCGGCGAGTTGTTACGGTAATATATTTATAGCTTATAGCCCGAAGAGACGCAGACGAAGACTAGAAGCAGCCAGGGCGAGCACCAACTCTCAACAAAATTTTTATTGAAACGATCAACATATACAAGCGATTGCAAAAACCTCAGCAAAGAAACATCACACTATCTAAAGAATATCAATAAACGGATAAAGATATAAGGAAAGTGGGGAAGCCATAAAAACTTGTTTTCGCAACAGACAGATAGTCTAGAGAAGGCTGGCTATCCTGCTCATATGTTATCCCTAACCCGTGAGACGCTTTCAAAATGGGCAAAGAAGAGCGCTGCTACAAATCAACAAAACGAGGAAAAAGAACGAAAAAAAAGAAAGGTTTACCGTGGTGCCGTACGGGCGCAGGATGTCCTACGGTTTAAGGAATGTGGCCAGTAGATATGACGTCAATACCTTTTTCTTCGCCTCCCGCCCACCCCTTCCCGGAAAGTTGTCAATGACGTGTTCTATCACAAAAAGGAAATTTGAGCATGGGGGTGGGAGAAGAAAATATGACTGCTGCATTAGGCATATGTGCTCTTTTGTACCTTGAAGCACTGGTATTGTTTACCAAATATTCCACTCAAGTGCGAAACGGCTTACATTGGACAGAGCCATAGGTGCCTCATTATCAGGCTAAAAGAACATAAACAATCAATTAACAACCCTAATGCGTCACATGTAGCGTCGCATTGTTTTAATTGCGGTTGTACACCTTTGTCTGTGGATACAAAACTTCTTTCAAGACACAAATCTCGTACTACACGCGAAATAATTGACACATTTCCCATTAAGATATTAGAAGAGACTTGCGTTAGCCAGACATCAATATACGTCCATCACTGTTAGACAGCGAATTTGAATATCTTCTCAGCACGTGCGTCCATCACAAGTGGTGCCTTTTCTTGTTTAGTTTTCATCGCTTCCCCACTTTCTGATATGTTTATCTGTTTACTGATATTCTTGAGACCGTGTGATGTTTCCTCGCTTAGGTTTTTGCAATTCCTTACATATGTTGATCGTTTCAATAAAAATTTAGTTGAGAGTCAGCGCTGTCGGCTTCTAGACTTCGTCTGTGTCCCTTCGCGCTACAAACTCTAAATATGTCAAACATAATCGCTGCTATATAATGCATCACTGGCTTTGACCTTGAACAGAGAAGGACGGAACACAGTTTTACTTATCCAATGATTGGAATATTCGGCATTCACCGCTAAAAACTTTGAACGATTAACGAAGAGCAAAGAAAAGCAAAGTGCCGCCCGTGCCTCCGCCAATGTGTACACTTTTCTCCGTGTTAAGCGCCAAAGACGCATGCCTTTCATTATCTCATTCGCGTGCCATGATTTTGTAATCACGCAAGGGCGGACAGTACTGTTTGTAACGTTTAAAATTCAGAAAATTGCTGAAGAACTATCAAAATATTACACCGCCGGCCGAACAGGCTAATACAGCTATGCGCCCTGTATTGGGCACACAGATTGTCATACACTTCATACACCACAAAGTCTCCGCCATAGTTGGTGCTGTTCGCTGGAGTACTGGTACATTTGAACGATAATGTAGCAACACCGGCTGGACGTCGATTCGCGACCCCTGGCAGTCAGGAAGGAGGATTAAGTATTGAACGTAGCGATACACCAGCAAGGAGCAGAATTAGACCCCAAAGAGGAAAGAAAAGATGCACAAAGGGTAAGTATAGAGACGGTAAAATTTGTTACATAAACATGCAGGGTGGTCGGAAGTAGAAAAAAATGGCCGGAAATTCAAAAGCAGCTGAATGACGAAGATATCAGCGCGTACGCCTTGACCAAAATGCATCTACAAGATTCGGAGTAGCCGCCTGTTATTGACAATTTTGTATGGGAGGGGCGCAATAGAACGACTGGGTCAAGCAGAGGCGTAGGCATGCTAATTGGGTTACCTATATGAAGTGGCAAAGGACAAAAGAGACGTGTGCGGAGCATTTATAGGAAGGAAAAAGACGTGGCCTGGAGAAGCCTACTTATGGACAGGTAGTGATTGCAGAGATAAAAATAAGGAATTGATTGATTGCATTAGAAACGATATTAATGAGTTCAAAAAATCAGGCCAGGTGATACTAGTAGGATAGATGAATGCGCACATGGATGATTTAGACGGATTTACTGATTACAACGGTTCTCTAGTGATAGATCTGTGCGATGAACGGAACTTTATAGTAGTTAACAGGGAGAATAAATATCATGGAGATGGTAATGTGGAAATTGTGAAAACAAGCAGTCATGCGTCGACTACGCCTTGGCCTCAGAAACGGTCTACGAACGACTAGACCGCATGATGACACATGAACATGGAAAAAATAGCCTGGGTAGCATCATAAACGGTTAACTTTAAAATTTGGGAGCGATACTAACGCGAAACACGAACCAATAGCATCAGGATTAAAAAAAAATGATGCAGAGCAAATAACAGATATCGTAAAAAGATAGAGAAGGAAATGCAGGAGTTTCCTACAACAGTTAAAGAATGTAAGGAACTGGTAGACGTTATGCAGCAGGAGATAAGACAGACATGTCAAAATGTTGTTGGATTGGAAAGAGGAAACCACGTCAGTGGTGGAACAAGGAAATAAAGCAAGCTGTAGAAGATCATAAGCAGGCGTCTAGGGATAATCGTGAAGCGAAAAAGTTGGGATCACACGAAGAGGTGCTCCTTAGGTGGAACAAATACCGAGAAAAGGAAAGGGTGGCGAGTGAACTTGTGCAAGAGAAAATTAAATACACAAGTGAGCGTTGGATGCATAACATTTGCAAAAGAGACAAAGGCGCACCAAGTAGATTCTGAAACCATGTAAGAGCACTCGGCGCTCCAACTAAAAGTTCGCAAACGGCTATAAGAGATGAACACCATAACATCTCCGAAGGAGATGATGCGCTGCGGCACATCAGATACGGTATTAGAAATAACTTAGGCACAAAAGAAATCGTAGTTCACACCAAAACAGATCCAGGAATAACAGAGAAGCCTGAGAGATCGAAATTTAGCATCAAAAGCTTTTACTGGAAAAATGCAGAAGAATATGGTCCTAATGACACGGCCGCAAGACCCGATGAAATTCAAGTATAGCTGATTAAAAACTTCGGTCCGAAGAGCCAGGTGCTGCCGACTAATGCCGTAGAGAAAGTGATTAGAACGAAGGAAATAACGGTCGGATGGCATGAAAGCAAGATGAACCTAATCTACAAAGGCAAAGGTGATTATGATAAGAGAGCTTGTACAGGCCAGTTACAGTAACGTCGGTGATATATAGAATGGCGATGCAAGCCACAAAATTAGAACATAAAAAAATGATGTACTGGGTGAACTACAGAATTGGTTCTGAAAAGGCTGACGCTTAGATGGTAATATGTTGGCACTAATTCAGTGCATGGAGGTTTCAGTAGCTCAGAATATACCTTTATGGATAGCATATTTGGATATTAAAGGAGCCCACTAAACGTACACAGGGAATTGTTATGGGATATTCTCGAGCACGAAGGCATACTTGACTATTTCGTGTAGCTGCTGAGGGAGATATATAGAAACAACCAAGTGATAATTTTATGCGATGGCGAAAATCCAATGAATTGGTGAAAATTAACTAAAGACTGAAAGAAAGATGACGTCTGTCGCCATTGTTGTTCACGCTATATGTTAAGGGCATAGAAAGACGGCTGGAAAGCAGTGAATTAGGGTTTGATTTATAATACGTGCGTAATGGACAGATCGTACAACAGAAGGTCCCCGGACTGATGTATGTGGACGACATAGTGCGACTAGTAGACAGAGAAAAATATTTACAAACGCTTGCGAATATCTGTGGCAACGCAGGCACAAATCTAGGCCCTAAGTTTAGCGTAGAGAAATCGGGCATCATAATTTTTAATGAAGAGCAGAATAATTACGTGGTGTCGATTCAACAGCAAGTCATACCCACAGTCAAGCAATATAAATACCACGATGCATGCATATACGAAGCAAAGACTTACTCAAGCATCCACCAAGATAATCTGAAAATAAAGGGGGAGCGGAATGCAGTAATAATGAAACTAGAGCACTTTGGGGCCACAATAGATATGAGGCGGTGCGTAGAATCTGGAAAGGAGTCGTTGTGCCTGCGCTGACGTTCGCAAATGCCATTCTGTGCTTCAAATCTGATATCTTGTCGGGGTTGGAAGTTAACCAAAGATGAGTGGGCCGGTTGGCTTTGGGATTCGACGGTAGAACCACAAATGAGGCAGTGCAGCGTGACGTGGGTTGGGCCTCTTTTGAAGTCACAAAAGCGCAGAGTAAAATTACTTTTAAAGAAAGGCTCAAGGACATGTATAAAAATAAGTGGGTGGATAAAGTGCACAAGTAACTGCACCTGAGAAGCGTGGACACAGAATGGAGGAAGATATCAGGAAAGTTGGCAACCAAGTACAAGGTAATTGAAACTGTATATAGAAAACCACGAGTCATCAGAAAGAAAGTGAGAGAAGCAGAGACAGCGAATTGGATGCAAAGAATACAAACAAAAACGACCATGGAGATTTATAAGAATGGGAAAAAATTAGAAGGGAAAATCTGTACGATAGCAAAGCGTATAGTGCTTTGCTGTCTGAGGCTCGAGCTGATTGCCTAAGGACATACCGGCGCAAATAGTCGCAACAAGAGGAGGCATATGCATGCTGTAGCAAAAATCCTAAGACCACACGACACATTCTAATGGAATGCGAAGGGATTCCCCCAGTGAGACCCGTGGGTAACGTACACCTCCCAGAAGCGCTTGGATTTAAAGTGGACGGAAACATCAACCAGTCAGCAGTCGAGATAAGCAGGAAACATTTAGACTATTGATGGGCAAAAAAAAAAATATAGCACGGAAGAGATTGATACGACCAGATCCGCTACAGGCACAGGTAGCGGTACAAGGTAGCCAGATATAGAAGTAATGAGGAAGCGAAAAGGATTAAAAAGACGTGTACAAAATGCTACAATGAAAAGCTTGTATAGCATGCTTGAGTAACTCAAGCAGGCTAGGTGACTATTTGTCACCACCCCGTTTCAAAGCGGATGCCAATAAGTCTTCTTCATCATCATCATAACCTGGTTTAGAGTCGTTTAGGGTATTGTTAAAAAAAAGGTAGGGAAAATATTCATGTGAATGGAGTTGTTACATGTGCAGCTAACTGTGCAATATAGAGATAAATGTTTTAATTAGGAGAAAAATGAGAGATGGGCAAAATGTTAGACTGCGAGGAATGTTGTAAAACTTGATTAGATCAAGCCGGCCTAGTGATTATTTCCTGCCGCCCTGTTTCAAACCGGATGCCAATAAAAATTATCATCATTACCATCATCTGGTGGGGAGATACGGCGGGCGCACGTTATACCTATAGTTCGGGAACAAATTCAAACCACAGCCCTTGGTGGAATTGACACGCTCTTTCTTTCTTTATTTTTCGCCTCCTTTTCGCTGCTCACTTGCTATAGAAATAGGAAAGCACGTACATGCCTCACCGTAGTAAAACAGTCAAAGGCCCCCATTTTGGAAAATAATAAGTGCGAAACTGTTTTTCTACATTGAATCCATGACGCAATACTGCGATAAGCCAGAGGCGTGATGCAGTGCTACGCCTGATGAATGAACGAGCAGCTGTTTGTCCTTTCCAGCCACCGGTGATGGGCAAGCGACGTCATCCGCCACCGCCTGCACAGCACGCACTCGCTCGTGACGAGCACTGCGCGCAGTTCACGGGCATCAGCGCGTATGCACGCCTTGTTCTGTGCTGCATGAATGAGAGGGCGGCGGGGCCGCATCCAGCCGTTCATTTTCTGCGTGGAGGAGGCGCCCGCATTAGCGGCGCGAGTTCGTGCCTGGGGCGCCTTAACAGCCGCGCGAATCGTTCGTCCAGAGAGCGCGATGCGTACGCGAAACAGCTTCCCTGCGCGCGCAAACGGCGACCCGAGCGCAACGAGAAATGTGGCAGACAACGCACGCCGGATACCCGCCAGGCTTCGTCAGCAGTTCGTCTCCGTGGGCGTCCGAGCCGTGTGGGCCATCGTGACATTCCGGATGCGGCGACCTTGCACGCTGCCTCCCCGCTCGGCCGTATACGCCAACTCTATCCGCTATGCTCTGCCAATAAAGCACCCAGGCACAAAGGGAGCGCGGGCGCGCACTGCAGGCCTGATCGTGACAGACGATGCGGCTGGGCGGCCTCGCTCACTGCTGTGATTAATACTGCTTGCTCTCCTGCCGACTTGCGATCCGGTTTCCTTTTTTGTCTCAGTGTTTGCTCGGCAAAAGACGAGAAACAAGAAATGTTTCGTTTAATCGCTGAGGCGCGCAGGTTGGCTCGCTGTGGGCGAGCTTCTACATCTTGTTTCTTTTATTGCTTCTTTATCTGCCTCGCGCGGCTTCTCGAGATATGGAAAAGGCTGCAGAACATCGTAATCCGCGGCAGCCAGTCAGCGAAAAGTCATCGACGGTGTGCCCCTGTTGACATATTATAAAGTCGCAGCCGTAAAGTTATCGGAAGTCTGGTAACCCCAAGGCACGCCGCCACGGGTCAGTGGAGGGTCAAAGCGGCTAAGTTATTGAGCAGCTACGGCAGCTACAACGTCGACTGTTTTATCCGGCCTTTGGCCGATGGACAGCTCTAGAGCGAGATCGGCGCCGTATCATCTGCTCGGGAATTTGTGGTAGAATCTAGGTCACAGGTCTCTCGGCTGAAGCATTGGGCGTTGCCAGTCCGTCCCTCTCTATGGGGAGCTCTTTAAAGAGAGCGAAAGCTGCCCCCTCTCGTTCGGTGGGCGACGGGGTGGGAGAGCGTGCGTCACTTTCACTCGCCATGCCGAGTTGGCACTCTCGGGCCCACAACCGTGCACACGCTCTTGAAACATGGCATGCGGCCACTCGGCAGTGTATATAGCGGGGCGATATTTTTGGGCGTCCCGATTGTCGCTATTTTGCTTTCGCTTGAGTCATCACGTGCGTGCGCTCCATTTTGTTCCTTGTTTCTTACCATGCATTCTTGGGTACATAACCGTAGTATGTGGAATGCAAGAATCATACTTGCATTCCAGCAGTGCGAAAGTACGTGTTGTCTGTGTCACGTTCTTCTGCGCAGTTAAAGGTACGCAACAGACACAAGGGGCTATCACACCGACGCTGCTTGCCAAATGACAGCTAATTAGAGGAGATACGACGTGTCATAAAAGAATAAAAAATATCAAGTAAATGAAATAAGCAAAATGAAAGAAAATGAACTGCGGATGGGCGGCAGGTCGGTAGCACAAAGCGACGCTCGTCGGTTTAAAGCAAAGTTGGTGGCGATTTCTTTTTCATTTTTTCTACATGAGCAATATGTGTCATCATCACCATCATCATCATCATCATCATCATCATCATCATCATCATCATCATCATCATCATCCTGTTTTATGTCCACTGCAGGACGAAGGCCTCTCCCTGCGATCTCGAATTACCCCTGTCCCGTATTCGCCGCATAATGATCTCTCAGTTGACTTGTGTCCTGTCGTTTCGTCTCTATCGCGTTCCCCGGCGCCGTTCAATGCTGTCGTGAAAAGTTAACCAAACAGTAGTTGGTGTTTACAATAAGGGCGAACATTGTCTTCGTGTTAATAAAATTTTCTAAGGATTAAGGCACCTTTTGTCTGCAAAAAGAAATTCTACGACAGGAACAGGAATCACACGCTTAAACATAGTGCGTAAGTTCTAATAATATCACAGCTGGTCACGCGAACATTGTTACAACGTATGACGGTTCATAAGGGGACTGGCCTCTATGATCGTTTATTAGTCTATTGTGGTCTGTTTTCCGCATGGGCGGGCAGTGCCAATTCTCTCCGTCCCATTTTTCTCACTTGACTTTCATTTATCCTCGCATACCTTTCGTAGTGTAGTAAAGCTGACGAGCGTCCGGATGACATCACTTTTCAGGGCGCAGCTCCTAGGCGTCCGTTCCTGCGTTGAGCGTCGGCATCTCTCGGCGTCTGCCGTAACCGAGCGAACGAGTATAGCGAAAGATGAAAGAGTGAATGCGGAGCTCAGCGGGTGATGAAAGACGGCTATAGCGAAGAGAGCGTGAGGAGGAAAGCGGAGCAGGAGGATATGGGAAAGCGTGAGAAGAAAAGCGTACTGTCGCTAAAGAGGTGCTCTGAGGCGACGATGGCTACGAGATGGCGCCATAGTAGTGCGTGTCGGACATATGGATGCAAAGCGCTGCATGAGCGGAGGTCTGTCTGCGGCGGCTGCTGTGAATCGCGTCCACGTGGCACTCACGTGCCACCTCTCGAGATCTCCCGATTAGCCAGGCTGTCGCGCCATACATCGCTCCGTTCGCAACGTGCTGCACGAGACAGATTCTGCTCACCAGCCCCCCTCCCCCAATATATGAAAAAATAAATAAATATGGGGTTTGACGTGCCAAACCACGATCTGATTATAAGGCATGCCGTATTGGGGGACTCCAGAATAATTTGGACCACCGGGGGTTCTTTGATGTGCACTTAAATCTAATTATACGGGTGTTTTCGCATTTCTCCCCCATCGAAATGCGGCCGCCGTGGGCGGGATTCAATCCCCCGAGATCATGCTTAGGAGCCCAATATTATAGCCATAAGCAACCATGGCGGGTGCAAAGATACGGCGAAATGCGAGCACGTATAGAGCTGCGCTCAAATTTCGCATTAGGGAGTATCGTAATCGTCGGTGGATCTTTGTCTCCCGCGCAGCTTGCGGCACTCGGGAACAAGCCAAGCAGGCCGTTGTTGGAGTGTTCGTTACCGACCTCACTTAACTAGCCAGTAATCCAGCAAAAAGTATCATCATGTCCATTCTCAGTTGGCCAGTTCATAATTTATAATTTTAATACCAGCTGCTGTTACGGCCTGCGCCGTTGTACTGAAAGTAGAGACCACTGTTACGATCGGCCTGCAGTGGTACCGACCTACAAAATTTTCCCAGCCAGCCGCAGCTGCGGGGGTGGCGATATTCGGAGACATGACCTTGGAACCCTCCCCAGCCCGCTGCGGCGACTCGCTTTGTAAGGACGACAATGCGCCTCGTCAACAGCCTGTCGGCGCCCGCATGTCTAGATGCGGTCGGCGGACCAAGTATTGTTAGTGGATTCGCCGTCTCCATCATGGCTTGTTTGGAGCAGGGGAACTCCTGGAAGATGTTTTGCGGTGTGGTCTCACGGGCCCAACCGCTCCCCCTCAAAGGTGGGTCGGCTACGATGACTTTGGACGCTCCGATTGGTCGAAGGTTCAACGGCCGTTTTCTATCACCTAAGGATCTAGGGAGGACCGAGTGTTTTTAAGGAGCCGTTGGCTGCTGTGTGTGCATTCTCTTTCCGTAATGCTAGACTGATGAACTGTAACGTTCTCCACCCTTCATGTAGATATTGTAAATAAAACCCATATTCCTCGTTCTCGATGAAAACAAGTCTCTCCCTTCAACAACGTCCTCAGCGTGGATGAGTCGGACGGCGGCATGGGCCAGCTACCTATTTCATGCCCGAACCCAATCCTTACACCACAGCCTATGTTTAAAATCACCAAATGTGGAGCTGAGCTCGAGGTCGTTTCAGGTTCAACTTATTGAGCATTTTTTTCACACAGTGATATAATAAAATGCGATGATCCAATATTTATATACAATGATATCGGTTACACTCACGCAAGAAAAAAAAACAGAAATAAAATGAAACAGTGAAAAAAGATGCAAGGACAGGAATTAAAAGCTACGGAAGTAGCAGCTTGGCGGGATTCCTAACCCTGATATTTTAGAGCAGTTTGTCAGCAAATTGTGAAATAAAATACATGTACGTAGAAAATAAAATACCAGTAATAAAATAATCAGTAAACAGTGTAATCAACAAACAGTGAAAGAAAAATACTAACACATATAAAAATATATCCCATATTGAAGAAAAACACATACATATATAACTAACACACACACAAAAAAACGTTGTATTGCTTGAGTGCATTCAGCGGGGCTACATGGCGTTTATAATTAAACATTCTTTCCATTCTTTCTTTATCATTGTATCAACGGTAATAAACTCGCTGTCTAAGTTTGAAAAATTTGGCATAATGTATTGTAAACTTTTTAAACCGTAGCCAGTTCGTGAAAAATGTATATACCATGTGTCTCTTTGCCTTATGTTATATAGTGTTTCTGGTAAGTTTCTTACTTGGTTGCTTTTATTTTTCAGACCATGCTTGCATTTAACGAAAAGGCTAAACTTGTACAGCTGTTTTATTTGAAGTACGTTAAATGTTTTGAATAAGTTAGATGTATGAGCATCATGTGGGACAGCTGCAATACGTCGTATTACCTTTTTTTTTGTGGCATGAACAATTTTAATTTGTTCTTTTGCGTGATATTTCCCCAGACAAGGCTACAATAATTCAAATGTGATTGAAAAAGGGTATTATAAATGAGTAATTTGATTTTGGATGTGACTGTAATTCGAAATCTTTAAAGTACACCATATGCCTTGGCAACTTTCTTGGCAACATCATGCACATGGGAATCCCAGTTTAAATCTTCACTGAAAGTAACCCCGAATATTTTAACATCTTTTGAAATCTCAATCTTCTGATCACCGAGGTGTAGGTCTAGGCTATGATAAATTTTTTTACGATATTTTGATTAGGACAGCCTTCGTTTTTGCCGCGCTGATAACCAGAGAATTCGCCCCACTCCAATGTAGCAACGTTTTTGGCGTGTATTGAACTAATACTTCGAGATGAGCTATATCTTCGGATTGAAAGAACAAGCTTGTATCGTCGGCGTAAACTGAATATTGGGACTAACTCGTACTATATCGTTTACGTGGGTGTTGAATACCATGGGGTCCAACACACTGCCCTGTGGAACGCCAGTACTCGCTTCTAATAAGGAGTAACTTTTGTCTTTGAAGTTTGCACACTGTTTTCTGTGTTCTAGGTAAGATTTTATTAGGTTTAGGGCGACCCCACGGAACCCATAGTGCTCTAGTTTAGTAAACAGAGTTGCATGACGTATTCTATCAAACGCCTTTGAAAACACACACACACACACACACACACACACACACACACACACACACACACACATATATATATATATATATATATATATATATATATATATATATATATATATATATATATATATATATATATATATATATATATATATATATATATATACACTCAATACCAGCCTTTTTTCTTTAAACCCATTTAGAATTATTTCTTTTTTGTGCTGATACGGCGTGTTCAGTTGATAAGCGTTGTCGAACACCAAATTGTTCGGTAGCGAGCAAAGCTCACCGCGAGAAGTTGTGCAGCCTTGGGTGTCATCAGGTGGGATATCCCGAACTTGATGTCGATGCCCATCGTAGGGAAGACCAAGGCTCCCACCGAGCTATTTATTGTGACTGAGCCATTAAGAAAACACCCTGCAATCAAAGTGACGCTATAAACCTGACGTAGATTTTTTGGTGCAACCAGGCAATTATGAGACGGAGCAGGTTAAGACGATTATGACGAAACAGACCGCCCAAAGAAAGCATATGCCTCCTGCTCTTAGAGAGCGAGGGACATTTTAAAAGGAGTAATAACTATAAGCATGAAAAGAAGAAGATATAGTTCCGAGGTATACACCGGTGCGTCGAAGTGTTTGAAGAGCATAATAATCGCCAAATCTTGCTAATCTGAAGAGATGACACCCGCTCTATTGGGAGTAGCGTATCAGTTTCCGTAGATGCGAGCTCAGCTCAAGGGTTCGAATCTCAATAACTGAGTGCGAAAACTTCGGGCTTTGTTATTATTCATTGTGCTGCTATAGCATTACAGTTTGGGTTACGGTCGCGTGAACAGAAGCAGTGGGCCTCGTCCGCGCGGACAGGCGTAATTTACGAGGTTTTGCCGTACACCTACGCTTCTTAAGAGTCATTTCGAAGAGGTACAAGTAAGTTCCTTCAGCGTTGGCGACGCGAGTGTAACAAGAATCTCTATGCAGCATCATTAATCAAGACAGCCTCCAGGGGAGGGGCCGGGGAATGCTCGCTTAGAGATCCCGTTCATTCTCTTCATTATATTTTGCTGTGTGAATAAACAGGCTAATGAAATGGCCCATCTCACATTTCATCGCCCACTTAGAACTAAGCGAAGGAGGCGTTAAACGTAAAGATCGCGACCCAGAGAAGTGCTCTGTGTACTTTTTGTTAAGCCTTTCTGTCTGTAACGCCCAATGTATTGTATGAGCTGCGCCGAGTTTGACACCTAAAATTGTTGATTTAAGAGGAAGCTTTGGCTCGAGGATTCCTATCCAAATACGAAGGAACTAAGAAATTGTCTTTCTCGGCAATTATGGTACTGAATTTGGGCAGGCTTGCTGGATTTAAAAGAAAATGTTAGTCTATAGTGGTCGTAGGAAGTGGATTTTTTATTTAGGCAGTAATTTTTTAAACAAAATTCAAGTATTAAGTTTACAGCTCTGTAACTCAGCAATAGAAAGCGACATCACAATTCTGGAAACTGCTGCTAATAATAAATCTAAGGCGGTCAATATTGTTGCATTATACGCAGCTATAATACACAGCACTAATTAGGGAGCAGAGCTTTTGCACTACCTTTGTAAACGTTGAATCAATTTTAGTTAAGCTATAACTTTATATACCAAATTTGTTTGCTTAAAAGACTGTAGCAGATGGCGTTGACAGAGTTGCGATATCTGTTTTTTTGGTGCAGGGTTACAGGTTTGTAAAGTTTGCGTGTCAACTTTTTTCAAACTTAAAAATTTTCGGAAATTCTCTTGAAAATTTCTAGGGGTTAAATTAAAAGTCTGCTTCCTAATCTCACTAGAATTGAACTGTCTGTCTGAAATGCAACATATTTCGTTCAAGTCGATCCAGCAACAGTATCATCAAAGCATTTCTCAATTTCACATGTATTTGAATAAGGAACTCAATGTTGGCCAGGAGCTAAAGTGTCCTCTTGAGGACGGGAAGCTTAACGCAAAGTCAGTAGTTGCATTTTTCTGTACGCTACGCTGGAGTGAAATTTCAGCTGTGGATAGTTGAACAATCTAACTACTAATGAATAATTACCATACTAATTAGTGTGCAACTCAATGTTTCAGCGTTCTCGTTTTCCAAATGTACCCTCCATGGCCAGAAGGAATGTGAAGAAGTTGCTTCGGTTTTCCTTGATGTGAAACTCTGTTTGGACATTACATTGTTAAATTTCATAAGGAGCATCAGTTCAATTAGCACATTCATTCTTTAAAATTTATTTACACGAGTAAACGAGATAATGACGCTTGCAACTATGACGACAGTAACGGACAGCTGCAACTTGCTTTACTTCTTTTGACATGAAATAAATAAATGGCAATAGTATGAATAAAGGCCTATGTAGACGTGAATGTGCGACCTACAGGCTACCATGGAGCCGCACGAAAATTAGAGAAAATCGGGCAAAAGCTAAAACGTAAAACGGTGCCACGCGTTACACGAAGAGAGACATCGTTCAGGTTGAACGCGAACGACCGACATATATACGCATACATAGCCAACAAACCGTGCATGCAATACTCGAGCATTTGATGGCTTGCACAGAGCAAACACATAGTTTGCCTGTACGCACTTTTCGATTTCATGATTTCATGGTTTGAGGAAGTCTTTAAGTAGTAATAGTGGCCACGCGTGTGAAGCAACTGTTTCCTGTTTATACAGGTTGTCCCACATAACTTGAGCCAAAGTTTAAAAAATGAAAGGCACTCTGGACGCACGTTGAACCGAATGCATAATGTTGGCACTGGCCTAGAGTTACTCAGGCTATTTTTTTTCTTTTCCCCTTAACTAACGGATTAGTTATGTTTAATTTTTCAACTTTTTAAGTATTGGCTGCAGACGCCAAGTGTGATACACAAAGTTGTAGAGCACCTTGAGAAACCTATCAATAAATTGTTTCCAAAACGATATATCTCACGTGGTCCTTTCTTCCGCGTTCCAAATAAAGCCAGCGAAATATGAAAAAATACCATGTGACGGGGCGCTTGCGCACTGTTATTGTGCTGCTCTCAAGCATGCTATGGATGAACAAGGTCGGCTGTAGCGAGACTGGCCCGCGACAGGGCGTTATGCCTGGTGTAGGTATCTGGGCATGCGGCTCTTGTCGCATGACGGTGCAAATGCATGGTGCTGGCCGAGCGTTGCCGAAGCGATAAAGCGCCTAAGGCTACGAAAAAGAAAAGACGAAAGCAGCATTTTAATTCTGCTTGAAAGAAGGAAAGGGCGAAGTGCGTGGGAACGATGGAAGGCGATGACGGCTGCTACAATTTTGCCTTTGCACACAACTGACCTAGTAGTAGTCTTCGAATTGAACGATGATGCTAGAACATTAAACCTTCGGGCTCGAATAACAGCGGATAAATCACACGGGGACAAAACTAACGAATGGTAAAAAAAAAAACCTTGGCTATATTCAAGGAAGATTACGCATGTCTTCTTCAGACGATGACTCTTTTCGCACTGGTTCTCTCTGCTCTCCTTCTCACACTGACTGTCTACCAGACGTTCTTTTTTGATCTCGCACCCCGCACATGCACATTGCTTCGTGGTCGCAGTACCGGGTGGCCGCGTCTGGCTGCACACTTGTGCAGTCTCCGAGAGAGTGCACTTGCAGGTTGTTCCAGTTTACCGGATGTAGATAATACCTTATGGACCTCGTTGGAACCAATCCCAGTGAACTGCAATATATCCAGTGCTCCTCAGGCGCCCGTATCCCTGCCTGTTCTCCACAGCAACGCTATTTGGCTGTGACCAATGTTGAACAGCAGATATGGCTTACTCCAATGAGGAAAGAGCGGATATGGTTTTGGCTCTAGGTGCGTCAAGTGGACACGGAAAGCGCGCACTTTAGCTATTTCAACGCTGGCATCCAGGTACGCGTCCGAGCTCGACGACGATCGTGCGTGCATATGAAACGCTGAGACAAACTATGACTTTTACGAAGCAATGACATAAATCTTCAATCCTGGGCGAGGAAGTGGAGACAGTTATTCTGTCAAAGTTTTCTGCAGACCCGCATGCAAGTGTTCGTAGTGGGGGTGCTCAAGCTGGTGTGGCAAAGCCTTCAGTGTGGAGAGTACTTAAGAAGAGACAACTTCCTCCGTACCACGTGCAGCTGCACCAGATGTTGGAGCCCCGCGATTTCCGAAATCGAAAGAATTTTGCAAACTGGATTATAATCAAGATGAAAGAGGACCCAGGCTTTGTCAACAAAATACTGGCGACCAATGAAGCTACCTTCTCACGTAATGCCCAAGTGAAAATCCACAGCGCTCACTATTGGAGCGGCGAAAACCCTCACTGGGTTTTGAAGACACATTACCAATATCAGTGGTCGGTTAATGGGGGGTGTGGAATTTGCGGTGGCACTATCACTGGCTCCGCGTTTTTTGATAACACGCTTACAGGGGAAAGATACGTTAACGACATCCTTGATGGGGCGCTCGAGAATTTTCTTTGCGAAGTTCCATTGGTTAGGATCAAGGATATTTGGTATCAGCATGATGGTGCTTTCGCGCACGGCAGTACCAAAGCTTGCAGATGGCTGCATGAAGTATTGCCGCAGCGTTGGATTGGACGGCTGGGGCCCATTGCTTGGCCGGCAGGGTCGCCAGATTTAACTCTTCTCGGTTTCTTTCTCTGGAGCTACATCAATGATCAAGTATACCGCACACCAACCACAACATCGGATAACCTAAAAGAAAAAAATAAGGCAAGTCTGCAACTTCATCCCTGATATCATGATCAAGAACGTCTCGGAAAATGTGCCTACACTCTACACTCTAAAAACAGTTGCACCCTTTGGGGTGTATATTTGCCACACAACGATAATCGTCATCTGTCTTGTCCGAATTTCCTTTCTTTAAAGCGGCTAGCCCGGTACTTTCCAGTAACGAACGGCATGCGCGTTATCAGCATGACAGAGCATTCCCGACAGGAAAGTAACGAGTGCAGCGTTTTCAAGAAAGGAAATGCGGGTAAGACGGTTGTCGATTATCGTTGTGTGGCAAATATACACTCCAAAGAGTGTAAACATTTCTTAGAGTGTAAAAACGGTTACACCCTTTGGGGTGTATATTTGGCACACAACAATAATCGACAACCGTCTTACCCGCACTTCCTTTCTTTAACGTTGCAAGCCCGGTACTTTCCAGTAACGAACGGCATGCGCGTTATCAGCATGACAGAGCATTCTCGACAGGAAAGTAACAAGCGCAGCGTTTTCAAGAAAGGAAACGCGAGCAAGACAGATGACGATTATCGTTGTGTGGCAAATATACACCCCTAAGGGTGCAATTGATTTTTAGAGTGTATGAGATGCCAAATGTGTATTGCAGCAGATCGTGACCTCTTCGAACACGCATTATAATCAAAGGGCGCTTTTTGGATTGAAGGTCACTGTAAAAACATTCCATCCCCTAACGCCGCCTCCCAACCCAACCCCATTACACTCTGTCGGCAGGCTGCCAGCTCTTGCTCATTTCAAGCATAAAAAAATAAAGCTATGTTCTTGTTCTCTTTCGTCTCCTTAGACGCTTTATCGATGCGACACCGCTCGGCCCAGCAGCACGCATTTGCGCCGTCATGCGATAAAGTCGCATGCCCAGATACCTACGCGGAGACTGGCCCGCTGTCGCCCCCACGAGACTGGTCCCCTGTCGCGGGCCGATCTCGGTGCAGCCGACCTTGTTCATTCATCGCACGCTTGAGAGCAGCAGAATAACAGTGCGCAATCGCCCCGTCACGTGGTATTTTTTTTTCATATTTCGCGGGCTTTCTTTGGAACGCAGGAGAAAGGACCACGTGAGATGTATCGTGTTGGAAACAATTTATTGAGAGGTTTCTTAAGGTGCTCTACAACTTTGCCTATCCCACTTGGGGTCTGCAGCCAATACTTAAAAAGTTGATTAATTAAACATAACTAATCCGTTAGTTAAGGGAACATAAAAAATATAGCCTGAGTAACTCTAGGCCAGTGCCAACATTATGCATTCGGTTCAACTCGCGTCAGGAGTGCCTTTCATTTTCAAAACTTTGGCTCAAGTTATGTAGGACAACCTGTATATTACGGACAAGTTGTTGAACCAGAAAATAGAAATATGGAAATATTCTCATAAATATAGTTGCGGAAAATTATGAGTTGTGCCGTAGAATATAAAAAGCGCTAAAATGCCATTTATTTCCCACAAGAAACTAGTTACGTGAATGTGACGTGTTACATTAAATCAATAGTCGAATTTCTTTTACAGCTAAGCTGTTAATATGACTAGACGCTGTAGACAATGCCCACTCCAAATGCCGAAGAAAATGCATTGAAGTGACTGCTAGAGCTAGGCCAATCAATTTAGGAGGAAATGTTCGGCATTTTAAGGTTAGAAACATGTGGGGTATACAGCTGTATGCTTAGCTCCCTTGTGTAGTATACTGCCGAAGTTCTGTAGGTTGCGGTTTGGAGCCCTGAACAGCGCGTCGTTTCCGCACCATCGGGTGCAAAATGACGAAAACAGCGTAGGAATAAAGTGTGTCTTCGGATAAATATACTGAAGAAATTTCAAAGTTGGGATGGCTTTAGGGGTGCCGTAAGATATGATTCAACATCTGCTAACTGGGGTCCGTCTCTCAACTCGCCGGGGACTGATACGTTTGCCGTTTGCGAGCTACTAGCCGTATAGAAATCCTTTACAATGAACTGTGCATTGGTAGGAAAAGGCAAGTGAAATTCAAATTTGTAAGCGAGAAAGGGCTTCTATATGTAATTTCCAAACTGCCATCAGAGCCTTTCAAGCGCTGCTTCGGTCATTGTACAATATATACATTAGAATTGCTGATGCAAGCAAATGAATCAACAGTTCTGCTTAACCCTTTGCGCGCGTATACGTCAGACCCACCATGCATAAGAAATGGGCCAATCGCTGAAAGTGTGCAAGTTCAGAAGTGTTAATTTAAGAGCTCTAATTGCAAGCTGTCGCACGTTCAGCGCCGGTGGCAGCGACGCCACAGATGTGGCTTGGCACGACGAGTGGATGCGTTGAGGGAAGTGCACGAGGGCTGAGATTAAGCGTCACAGGAACTGAAAACACACTTTTGCCGAGAAAACATTCCGATTGTGTAGAAAGGAAATGCCGGGCACCGCGGCCTCCTTGGGACTAACTCTGCTTCGTCGGAATTTGGGTGGTGATGATTCTGCAAAGTTGCACGAGTGTCCCAGTTTTTTTTTTTCTTGTACGCTTAGGGTATCGTAACTAGGCGCTTAAAATTAGCCGTGAATTTCTGATATGATAGCACTGGAAAACCACGTCTGCTATATTCAAAGCAGACAGAGGAAAACAAACAAATGAAAAAGCAAACAAACTTCTTAATGCTGATAAGATCATGTGAATTGAACTTCGTACATTGATCACCTAGTTACTAATATTTGCTAAAGAGGCGAAAAGAGGAAACAGCGTCTTGCTGTTGAGTTTTGAGTTTTCGTTCTTTAGAATACGCACCGACCTGGTAGTTCCTTTCACGCCAACCGCACGTGACCTGCTGCGGGTACGACCCCGTTCGCGGCGGTCGCGTTCCGATGGACGCGAGATGATTCGGTTGCACTTTAAAGAACATCACGAATTACATAGTCCTCCCTCTTGTATTCATTTCAAAGGGCTCAAGCAATCCTTATTTGAAATGACTTCAATGCTCACGATATCACTCGTGGAAGTAGCCGCCCTTGTTGTAAAGGCAGATTTCTGGAAAAGACTATACAGACATGTGGCCATGTAGTGCGGAATGACGGTTTTGCAACATTTTTTAGGAAGTTTCAATTACACCGGTGGTTTCGTCGAACTAACGACTCCCCCGACTTACGTGTGGTATGAGTTGGAACGCAGATTATGAAACACGCGGTAGTGACCACTACCGAATTCTCACGGCTCATCCTCAAATGCACCCGGCAAGAGCTGCTAGAGCTTACAAATTGCAAATTTTTTTTATTTATGATATACACGACTTCGAGACATTTCCGTTGCCTGTACTCAGCAGTTGCTCGCGGGGTAGCAATACAGAGCAGTTCTGGAAGGCCATTGTCGACGCAGACTATAAACTTCTGGGAGCAGTAAGACGGAGAACAGAGCGCCGATTCTGTCCTTCCGGAAGGCTCGAAAATTATAAAGGAAGCCAAGCAACAAACCAAGAATTTAACCGGGACATGCAAAAGTTGCGTCAGCAGCAGTAGCGCGAGTTCTGTACGTCATAATCCCATTCATACCCTTGCCAAAAATCTGGAGGATAGCGAATGCCCTTGGCCCATCCAGTATCTCAAGCTATCTCAATGCAGTCCTTTTAAAAGCCTTGCCACAGCTATTGGCTCATTTGTACAAGAAATTTCAAGCGCGTTCTCTGCAGCAATAACAACTTTTGATCTGCCTCAGTTCAATATCACTCTATATCGTTGGTTCAGCAAGATACTGATGATGCTTGCAATTAGCCCCATGCCCAGTTGGACATTTAATCTTCTTTAGAAGAACTGTAATATGCGTTTTCGTACACACGTCAAAGAAGAGCGACTGGCCCAGACCCCCCCACCTCACACTGCCCCTCTAAAAACCTTGAACCTACGGGCAATTTCACTCATCTAAATATCTTCAACAGGATGTTGTAGGAAGCCCGTCTTCCCGAGTGATGGAGGATTGCTAACGTGATTCCTGTCCTAAAATCCGGCAAAACGGCCATCTCACTTGACTCCTTCCAACCCGCCAGCCTAAGCAGCTGCGTTTCTAATGTAACGAAAAAATTATTGATATTAGACTGCAGGGGCGGATAGACTCCACAAACTGTGTAGCAGATCAAATGGCTGGTTGAAGAAAACGTAGATGCCCGCCGGGCAGCATGCTAAGTAGGTAACCTTTGTTGATCATGAGACGAGCTGTGGGAACATTTCTGTTGCTGTATTTATTGATGTTAAGAAAGACCTTATATATATATATATATATATATATATATATATATATATATATATATATATATATATATATATATATATATATATATATATCCGTAGCTGGACAGAACCAAGGCGCTTGGAGATACTCAGAGTATTCTATTTCATTCCGCCTAATTATATAATAAGTCTTAATTATTTATCAGCTTCTCAAATATTATAATTGAATGACAAATGACCATGACAAAATTGTAAAGCGACTTGAAAAACTCCCTATACAGTCTGGGTGGCGAGCCGCGTAAACCCGCATCGCTAATGAGGTGTTGCCATTCACCTCAGCTATTGCAAGGGCCGTGTATATATATATATATATATATATATATATATATATATATATATATATATTTAAAGAAGGAAAGTGAGAGTTTTGCAACGCATGCAGTGCGCTTAAAATTCTGCCTATTTTAACGGAATTTCAAGTCCGTATCACCTGCTGCTGTGTTAAGAGTCGAGGAAACATTGTAGTTAGCAGAGGTATGACAACCTGGAACGCTTCAATGAGTAGCTTTCTCCAAAGGCTGTAAATCTCCACAGAATAAACATCTATCGGTCGTCCCTAAGAAGATTACTTCATACTTCAAATAAATATAAACACCGTGCCGCACATAGTTTACAGAGAATACCGGGGGAAACAACTGAGTGCCGTGTATAACGCATAAAAATTGGGAGAAAGCGAGTATTCAGTAAATGTTTTCACAGAACATATAAGCAATCTATACAATTAAAATTTTCGGTGCCCGTCACCAAAAAGCGCCCCTCATGTATTCAAAATAGTTAATGTCTGCTGTTCTTGCTCCTGCCAGGAAACAAGTAATAATATAGATTTTATGCACAAAGAGACTGAAAATGAAATCGACAAAGTCAGAAGTGACACATATGTCTTCCAAAGAAATTGAAGTCGGTGTTCTATTGGTATTGAAATGGCTCTGCACGTTCGACCAAGGTCACTTTCACTAACATATCTACGATAAGTCGTGATTACACAATCGGATTCGACAGTTATACTAGTAAGAGGTTTGATTAGATTTTTGATGGTGATAAGATACTGAGACTGCAATGCTATGTAGGCTAGCTCTGGACGAAGATTGGATACTTACAGCATTTTATCTACCGTTGTTCCATATCGTAAGGCACACCAGTCGTTGGGCACATATGATCATAGTACTTTGTCCGGACCTCCCCCTCGCCGTCAGGTTAAATGTCGGAAGTAGTTTGTGTTTTCAAGCATGGATGTAGTGGTGCCAAAGAAGTGGGCATGATGCAAGTGGCGCAAGAAGACATGTGTTAGGGCGGGATCTGCTCAGCGCCAGGCATTTTTCCGCAGCGTGTGAGTCTATGGCGAATCTCGCACGTCATTCTGTCACAGCGCGTCCTGAAGAGGTACAAAACACAATCCTCGTTGCCGGGCCCGGGTGTGCGTATGCCGTATACCATGCCATGTAGTAGCTTGCTGGACTGGATGCGGCACCTGCTGTTGCTCTTCTATAGGTCGTCTACTTGGCAGCGATGGCCATTCATTTCGAGAGATGTTTCGGAGTTGTCTGCCGTCCAACGTCAGCGTTAGCTGCGCTGGGAACTGCAGGTGGCGTCGTTACTTGAATGGGTAATGCATTTTTCAAACCAGTCGCACTACTACGCGAGGACCGTCTACGGCGACGTGGTCTATGTGGCACTGTTTTAGCGGCCTCCTTGACAGTTTTGAATTCTCCCTAACGATTTGTTTGAGCACAGGAAATTCTTTCATAATCTTCGGGAAGTCCTTGGACTTCCCGAAGCTTACTTTCTTATGTACTCACCTTCTTATCTAACTTCACTCAAGGTTTTCTTGCCTGTGACGTTGCTATAAATTTTTTTATATTTTTAAATAATAATAATAATAATAATAATAATAATAATAATAATAATAATAATAATAATAATAATAATAATAATAATAATAATAATATAAGAAAGCATATTATTATTATTATTATTATTATTATTATTATTATTATTATTATTATTATTATTATTATTATTATTATTATTATTATTATTATTATTTATAAATCAGTAACCGTCACCAGTATAATTGACTAAGCAGTTTTCTTTAATTTTCATGAAAAAGGAAACTCCAGGTGGTCGAAATAATGCGCAGCCCGCCACTACGGCGTCGCTCAAAATCCATCGTGCATTTTCAGGAATTAAACTCCGCAATTCTTTTTTCTTATGCACGTCAGCTTGATTAAATACGCAATTTGCATATCAGCTGTAAAGTGTAGAATGCATGTTTTTGTTAGTGGCAAACTGTCCACTTGGCTCCCTGTGGTTTATGAATTCTAATGCTGACCAATCATGTAAAGTTCATACGAATGCAAACAAAACATGGCCGTGACATGGCGACCATGCGTATACACGGTTCACGCATATGCATAACATTCATATCCATGTTATACCTGCGCGCATCACGCGCTTGCGTGATTACGACGGGAATCTGTCACATCCTGCTTACTTTTCCTCTAAAGCGTTCAATGGGCAACAGCTGAGAGAGAACGATCAGTAACATTCATGTACGCCGCCTTGTAACCTCGTATCGTCAAGGTATCACTTCTGTGATTCCACCTTCTTCTTCTTCTTTCTTTTTTTTTTACATTTCATGCAACTGCATTTACATGAGAGAACACAGATGCAAAACATGCAGCCGCACGTTTAACGCGTTCCGCATGTGGTTCTATTAGGAAAGCTGCACGATTCGACAGCGCACACAGCAAAGCTCCCTTCAGATATGAAACTATCAATCACATAAACGACCTTGTCGTCGCGTAGGTGGCCGCACTCTGTCCTTGGGAAATAAGCTGTTCGAACACGATATTAAAGACCAGTCCGTGTTTTCTGATGCGTTTGCACACGGCGCGGATGCGTTTTTTATGCTTGTATTTCTCCCTTTCTGTTTATTGATGCGTGACCGATGAATTCCCGTTCGTGGCTGAACTAGTCGCCTTTTGCAGACAAGGTTAATGTATTAGAAACCAGTGAAGGTGCTTCAACACACTTTCGAGCGGCTTTGTAGTTTCTAGTGTATATATATATATATATATATATATATATATATATATATATATATATATATATCTGTGTGTGTGTGTGTGTGTGTACTTTGAGTGGATATGGTACTTTCCTTGGGGCCATTTTCTGTCCCCCTAAGTAGATTGAAAACATGGTAAGTCGTTCTTGCATTTGCATCTCTCACCTTTGGGACTGTTCACTGGAAAGCGTTCGGTACAGCAATGATGCAAACCGCCTAAGCATATGCTATCTGTTTCTCTCTGTGCGTATACAATGGGAGTTAAAATGGCTGTATGTCGCCGATAACTGCAGTTCATGTTAAGCTTCTGAAATGCGGAGCTAGTTCAAGAACCCTCTTTGAAGACTTTTCTTAGGTATAAATTAGGAGTGTTTGAATAACAAACTTTTCTAATCGAACCGAATACGAATACTAGAGAGGAAAAAAAACGCGGAATATTTAATCGAATAAAATATTTTCTAATTCCTAAAGCAACATGACATATTAAGTTTCCGCGGAGTCCGTTTGGTACAAAAAGAAATCATGCGTATATGCGTTGACACATACGTATAATACCGTTTACTATTTGATGGTCGGGCAACTGAAGAGCTTATAATTGATAAACATTTGGTTTCAATTATGTGGGACACCATGGCAATGACAGTAATGAAACAAGAGAACAGCAAGTTACCAGATGCGCGCAGTCTCTGAAGGAGAGAAGTGTGACCCTACAGCACGGCACATTCTTTTAAAGGGATGCAAACATGGTAAAACTGGCTAAATAATAAATCTAAAAAAATTTCTATAAAGACTGCCGAAAAACCGGCCATTCTTATTCAATGCCTAGAAATTCTTGAGCAGCAGTTATCTGCCGCGTTCGTTCGTTCAGAAAGTGGTTCCCCTGAGCTAAAACTGCAGCTATCCTGCGGCAGAACCTTTCCCCAACAGTCCTCACACCTATGGTTCTGTCTCTCTCGAGAACGTAGTAAGGGCTTTTAACCCTGATATATATATATAAAAACGATTAAAGACACAGTTATATGCATAAATTCGCACATTTAAGGCGAGAACGCCGTATAAATATAGAAGAGCAATCTCAAGATGCATGTTAAAAAAATGATAAATAAGAGAACAAAGTTAATATGGAAACAAACAAAGAAAATTATAGGTAAGTGCGCATGGCTGTTTCTTGCTTAACTACGCAAATAAACGTTGAAGACACATAAGAAAAGCACCAACGAAAGCTACTGATCTATATTATCCCGTTAAGTACGTGGTTAAATGCTGGCGACATTTTTTCTTATAAGATTCGGCGACGATGAAACCTAGGAAGTCATTTCACAGGCGAACGGCGCGTGGGAGCGCTAATAAGATATATGCTTATATTACTTTAAAAAGAGAAGAACGGCGTTGAAAGAGCATGGGCACCACGAGTGAAAATTCATCTCTGTTCCGGCAAGCAGAACGTACATATATTTGGACCCTCCATGACCACCAGGAAATGACCCATTTGCGGTTTCTGACCCGCAGTTTGAGAAACACTGCGTTAGACGACAATCGGCAAAGCAGGAAAGCCCTATGGGTGGTACAACACCGGTAGGGACGCGCAATTACGAGGTCATGCAACAAAATATTGTTGGGCGCTTTGCTTTGGATTTGCCAGAAGTGCGTTTCAAATATTACGCATTAATTAATCATGAAGGCCCAGTTCGTGATTTAGGCGCCGCCTCATAATATGAGATTGTCACGGTCTAAGAAGCATTAGTCTGTGGAAACGAGGTCGTGCGGCCCTCGGATGAATTGATTAGAGTGTAGCGGTAGAAAGTGCTGTGCCGGAAAGCTGCCCAAGCTTCAGAGATGCAGCGCTAACATCGGCCATGCGAAAATGGCTTTCTCAAGGATGATCTGTCATCCGGTGGTTAAAACGAAGATATTTCTAAGAAAAAAGGCATAAAACACAATATCACGAAGTGTTCAGAACCCGACTTCCCATATTTCTATTTTTTTTTTGCTTTTATCTTTTCTGTATGAGTATAGGACTTCCTTATTTTCTGGTGTAAGAATGGAGACTGTTGCTTTTTCTCATGCTTTTCGAAAACAAAGACAGCTTCTCGCGGCGTTTGCCTCATCACTATACTACCAATGCACATATCTTTGTTTTGGGGCTTCTTTCAGTGGAGATGCTCTTACAAGCTTCCATGAATTCTGCTTGGAATACTCACGCTGGTCTTCAAGTTTTTATTGACTCAGTTTAGAAAAAGCAAATTGCAAAGATTGCACTCAGATAGAACTGCAGAGATGTCTCCTACCTCAAACGAAGTCGGCGACAAAATCTACGTTCCGTTTGGTTATAGCCGACGTCATCCCTATGTGTAGTTTCCAACCACAAATTCAAAGCGCCTTAAAGCGCTACAGTAGAACGTCGTTTCGCTAGTAGCTCGACTGAGACCGAAAAAGACGCTTAGTGAATGGAACGTGATTTACCGTAACCAGTTTCCACAAACACTTTGTTCAGCCAAGAAGATAGGGCAAGTGGAGTAAGAGTGCATCAATAAACGTCGTGAACGAAATTTAGTCTACACTGCTGCATGACCAGCCGCGACGCAGTGTCAACCTGAAATAGCTGCTTTTTATTCAAGTTGAAACTCCGATTCTACAGTAAAACGCACATGACAGTCGCGCGTCTGTAAGCGACACCAAAGCACTATAGATGTGAGCAACGGTTGAATTATCCCGAAGAGATGCATTACAGGCCCATGAGAACATCCGCAGAACGGCAGCGGATGTGTACGGTTTTGCGTAGTTTTGACAGTTCACTGTCTCCTGCATGTTATTTATTTTTTGTTTGTAGAAGAAAGGGATGGGGGCCGGAGACAGATGCTTACGTATATTAATCAAAATTCGTCGTACGTGGAACTTGTTAACGGGATTCTGCACTGCTCCTACCATCTCTCAGACCCCTAGTACGCACCTTTATACGCCGATGTCGTTGGCGTAATCAGATGGTAGAGGAGGATCACGCGTTCACAGCGCAATTGTAATCATTTTGATTATGTAAAGGGCTGCCGAAAGCTCCAGGCTTTGAACGGTTCATTATCGCTGTGCCACGTCGGTTATAGCTTCTGACCTGCATTTTCCTATTCTCTTCCTGCATGTCGTCGTCATCATCTGCTTGCAATCTTACCTGCTCTTTCTATGGCCAGGCGCTAAGAAACCTCTGAGAAGGGGATGCCAAGGAAAGCTGACCTGCTGTCAAGACACTTCCTGCAGCATTTCTTCGAAAAACAGGATGCCATGAAACCTATTGCAGCAAGGGCGGAGTTTTTTCTCTGCGTTGACGCGGAAGAAAGGTGAATGGATATTCTTCAAACACCCTTCAAGGAAAGTTACGGCAGTGAAAACGCAGTACAGCTTTGAAAATATTTTTTTTGTTTCTTTTCTTGCGCTACACTTTATGACGGAAGTTTTATTATAGCTCCGTCGCAGACTCATTAACGTAGCACGCGTGCCTCCCGTGCGCATGTTGAGTTTCCGATGTGACCTGTAAAAGCACCTTCTCTCTCACCCCCTCCCCCTGTGAAGCGCATATGGTTTGAAATAAGACAATGTTTGCAATAATGCAATAATACAACGCAAACTTCAATGCTCTTTTCTTTATTAGATCAGAGTTCCTACTATTCTGGTGTCCTTCCGCTTACGGCTCATAGTGCAGTGACCATCTCTAGACCTATACCATGTTCAAGAACTCATGCTGCGCGGCGACTTCAGTCACTTGCTCGCCACATCACACTTCTACGATGGAATTCACCGGGTTTCACTAACTCACGCTTGCACTCTCTCGATCCTCACTTGCGACTTCGCCTGTCACCTGGACTCTCCCGTCGCGAAACAACTTTACTGCGTCTCACGTGGTTTGGCATCGCATTTACCATTGGCCTATTCATTCCTAATAGGGATGGCCAACAGTGCGGCGTGCAACTTGTGCGGGTGCAATGAGACTCTATAGAGCACCTTCTGTGTCAATGCCCATCGTTTGATACTCAGTGACATCCTCTACGAGCTAAACTCAACTGCTATATAGTAGAGCGCTCTCGGAAGAAAAGATCCTTAGGTCATGGCCTATGCATTCTTGCATGCAAAAGGTCACGAAAGCCCTTCTGCACTTCGTGAGGGGTACTGGATTGTATGAATGCTTGTAACAGTGGAGGTTACTCTGCGACTGACTGAGAATAACCGACTATTATTCTTCTTTTCTCTCCTCATCTATTCTTCCCCTTTCCTCCTCTCAAAGTGTATAGGGTAGCCAACCGGGCACGTCTTTTCTTAACCTCCCTGCCTTTCCTTCTTCGTTTCTTTCTCTCTCCCTCCAGGCCAGCCTTCACCCGAGGAAGCCGCTCATCGGGCAATGGAACTGTGTCAGTGTTAGGTCACGTCTGAGCAAACTTATGCTTTTCTTGCGGGACATGGCTGCACTAATTCCAGCGCTCTGCGAGAGGGCATGTAGAAAGGAGGGAATATTGCGGGATATATCCCTCATGAGTATCAGTTGCGGGATATAGAATTAATCTATTAGGCAGGGTCCAGTTGAAGAACAGAGCAGAAAATTTCAGTCTGTTGTATATTTGGACGTCCTGTAGCTCTTTATCAAAATTGTATTATAAATATGACAGATATCTTTTTAGGAGTATGTAAAATTGTTAGTGTAAAAGAAAGTAAAATGAATTTCTCAGGGAGGGATCTGAATTTATTATCTAACGCTTCAAGACCCTGTGTCTTACCACTGCGCCACGCCGAATGCTGTTGTACTCGCACATTTTGACCATGTGAACAGTAAGCATCCCTGTTTACACTTGTGTTTACATTTGTACGTTGATAGCCAAGATGCGCTTTCTCTCCGCCACGTGAACTGGCGCCTTTCTAGAAGAACAAAAGTGTTGTTACTATCAACAAGTACTTCGTGAAGTGCTACAATATTGATTTTGTTTTACGATATCTATATAAGGTAAGGAATTTAGATATAAACAACGGCGACTGGGGACGCTATAAGGGTTGTTACTCCTAATTTCGACAACTATCTCTCGCTCTTTACAATTTTGGGCGTGCATATAATTTGTGTGTTCAATGCGAAATAGCTACGTAAATATTCACGGATAAGTGCTCATTTAGACAGCGTACCGGTTTCTCACGGTAGCGCCTGTGCTAGAATACTGACATGCGAGCGAGGCAGATTTTCCAGCGGCTTTAGGGAACAACCCCAAACTTCTTTGCCGCTTGGAAAAAGCTTATGCAATATTTCTGGAAAATAAGCTAATGCGTCAGTGTAACAATACGTGCAATTCCACAGGCCTGTGTGTCAAATCTTACAAAGTAAAGCAAGATGGGATACGTGAATACGGAGCCATTGCCGCAGATGCGATCATTTCGATCAGCGGCCGATATTGGGAAGTCTGGTAGGGCAATTATTTGTGTCGTGTCGTCACGGAACAATCACGACAATTGGCCACGTGAACTTTAATACCGGTATCGGTGCTCCTGGCATTGTCGGTTTCAGAGAACGCATGTATGAATATCGCGTAAGAGAAAAGTACAGTGTACACCACCGATGGCAAACCAATATAAAGTTTTGAAGCGTCGCGAAGGAAATCGCTTCTGTCGAGACGACAGAAATTTTGACGCTGCAATAGAAAATGGCCCGTTTCTAACGCCTCGGCAAAAAGCGTCTGTAGTCGCGACAAAGAATTCCTGTTGCGGCGTGAGGATTGTCGCGATAGAAAGTTAGTTGCGACTTCGGAACTCTTTAGAAGGATTTGTTGTTGGGTCAATTGGTGTTTGCTTAGCTACATAATATAGCTAGAAGGCAGAAATGCAAAGAAGATACACATATATATGTCCCAGGCGCTTCATTGTAATTGGGCCTTCGCGCTACATTATGTCGCTATTTGGAACTCTTCTTATTGCGACAGAATATTTCTGTTGTGGCTTCACAATTTCTGTCGTAACGTCAGAGATGTCTGTCGCAACTACAGAACCATCAGGAACTTCTGTCGCACGACAGCAATTTCTCTAGACGCGACAGTAATTGCTGTATTTGCGACATACATTTCTGTTGTCTTCTTCAGCCGGGGGAGGTTGACGATATTGCACCTAGTTTACTACCCAACACTGGGCATGGTGAAGCGGGAAAGAAAAAAAAATATGCAGATCCAACGCACACCTCGGCATCTATGTGAAGCGGTCAAATCAATGCGATGCAACTAAAGGCGATGCATACAATTTTGTTTAATTTCATCGTATGAACCGTGTAACCTCACACAATGTTGTGTTTATGCCCCCCATAGGTCTCCACTTTAATCTTATGAAATGTTACCGTTCAAAAGCTATGACTGAATGCAAAGTTATGCAGATCCTGCGCAGTGTGGGATTCGGTGTAAGGGAAGCTTTGCTGAGCCGGCCAAACTAAACGGCACATCGCGGTGAGAGACGCGTGGCGGGCAAATAAAGCTTCTCTGCTTCTCTTTGAACTTAATTTCTGGGGTCTTACGTGCCAAAACCACGATCTGATAATGAGACACGCCATAGTGGGGGACTCCGGATTAATTCTGACCACCTGGGGTTCTTTAACGTGCGCCTAAATTTAAGTACACGAACGCTATTGCATTTCGCCCCTGTCAATATGGGGCCGCCGCCGGAATCCAACACGCGACCTCGAACTCGCCAATGCCACTAAGCTATAGCAGCGGGTAAAGCTTACTTTTAAATGCCATCGTGCATAGACATGCGTCTCAAAGCGAACAAATTATCGTGGCGTCACGCCCTTCGTCGCAGCTGCTCCGCCTGAGCGTCGCTTTGCTATCAAAGCAGTATCATCTAGGAATGCAGAAGAAGGCTTGAAGTTTCTTTGTACTCTTCTGGGAACAACAAGCTTCGCCAGGCACGCATGCTTAAGGTCCGTCATTTGCAGGTTCGCAAGCAGAGTGTCCTTTTCCCGGGCTCTTTCAACTCGGTAATATAGTGCAGTTTGGAGAATCGATACGCCCAGTCGTAAATAGCCATGCTGTTGTATCAGCAGATCCCACCTTGTGAGCAAGGTGTTCGTACTTTGCAACACAGCCCTTCTCTCCAGGGCTCACATGGAGTGAGTTTTCGGTGCCGCTGCAGATGCCATCACAAGAAAACTATGGAATCTTACAATCGAAGAAAATTGTAAAAACCTAGTCTTAGCGAAGTTAAACAATTACAGAAGACAGTAGGGTTAGTAGGTGCTTATTACACGCTTGGGACATTATTAACAAGCGCGTAAAAGACAACGGACGAAAGCAAAAAGCACACAAGACAGAACATGAGCGTTCTGTCCTGTATGGGCCGCACATGACGCATTGAAAGAGCCAGTCCAGCTCGTCCTATTTACTATAATTGTGCAATGTTAATAAAAGTAAGGGGGAAAGTAACGTTAAAGCAAAAGATTACTTTTTAAGTAATTGTTGTGGTACATGATGTGCACTAATGTGCACTGAAAGTGCACATCCCGTGTTTAGTATATTAGGGCAGGTTCTGTTTCGAAATAAATGAGCTGCATTTAGCGCTTCGTGTGTTCTGTACACATTCCCTCCCCCCCCCCCCCCGCCCCCATTTATTGTATACTTTCTTTGTACGCGCCTTCTAGCGGAAAATCGATATCGCAATGCATAACCAACACATCGAAATAACAAGTTTGACCGAAGAGTGGTAGCCTTTGACGTGTAGCCATGTGTTGTTGCCGAATAAGCAAGCTTGGCGAATATGTCTAGTTCTACTAAGGTAGTCCGTAAGCAACAGATTTATGCTTGTTTAGATTGGTCGGCGAGTTCTCTTAACGTGTTTGAGTAGATACATATGCTCGGAATGTTCAAATCTTCCATCTTCGTGTGCATGGTTTGACCCACAATAAGCCTCGCGTCTTTGTTGCATAGTTTTTCCAGCTCTTCCGTGTCTTGATGTCACGTTGTGCTTGTACATACTCGCACAATATGCGTGAAGTTATAAGTGACGAAGAAGCTGCCCTCCTGTATCGTGTTATTATTGACTTCGCAGGCACAAACATGGTTATTTGGAATAGGGAGCTCTTCGCTTTTTTTTTTTTTGCGTCCTGTTATGGGATGGGTAAAGTGGAACACTTATTCTGCCTGTGCCTGGAGTTCGAAGACGAAAGGAAGAAGCTGCTTGACAACCTACAAGGTAAAGGTCTTCGCCACGTGAGATTACAAGGCGTAGTTTTTTCCGAGAAAGAGGAAGATGAGGACGCAGAGAAGAGGGAGAGGGAAGTTAGGGACGCGCGTTCGGTTTGCTACCCAGCGCAAGGGGAAAACGTTAAGCGATGAAAAAAAAAAGAAATAGCGGGGAGAGAAGCGTTAGAAGCGTGAACACGTAGGGCGGCCCACCACACCTACAATATATCACTCAGGCCAGCTAATTTCATAAGCTCAAGTAACACCTTCGTTCCTTTGCAAGCCTGCGTCGAATGGAGCCATGGCCGAATAACCTTTGTCTCGGAATATGGCCTACCATCTAGCCTGATTAACACGTACAGTCCGAAGAACGTCGCGTTCGACGTTACAACTATGACAAAATACAATATGTGTTCGATTGCCTATTCCGAGTTCCACGAGTCACGCACGGATGTCTGACATTTCAATAAGAAATGAGTAGGCTTTAGTAAAAGCCTCTGTTCGAAAAAAGGAAACGCCATCGTACCTTTTCCGTAGTGATGCAACTTCATCGTACCGTCTATAGTTAGCGGCAGCTTTTTCCTGAAGGGTCCAAATTGATCAAGAGTTCTACACCAGCTAACGGTCTTCCTCAGAGACACTATGTTACCAACGTCAGAGAAACTCAGGTGGTGCAATTGGCGACTCCAACTGAATGTTCGCCCTCTAGCGGCCGCGCCGAGAAAAAGCTCATCCAGGTTCAAGCTTGAAGCGAAATAGGGCCTCCTATCACATCTCCTATCACGGCTTGAGCTGAATGACTCACAATTCTCAAATCGTCGTGATGCCGCGGCGCACAAGCCAGAAAATGAAAAGAAAAAACGAATGTCGAAAGTCTTGTTGTGCACCGTTATGCGTGTAATCGCGGTGGAAAGACAACAATGTATGATTCACCTTTTCGTGAAAGAAGCAGACGACGCGCATCGGAGAGCGACTTGGATAAGAAACTTCGCATTGGGAAAAGGTGACGACTGATACTATACCGGTTTGTTCAAAACACTTCACTCGGGACTTATTTCTTCCCGGCGAGCAGAAATTTGTTTTCAATATCTTGCTGGCGTTTCAAATAGCGGAGTTTGCTTTGTTTAGGCGGGTGCTTTAATAAATTATAGAGATGCAAGTTTAAGGTTCATCTGGTTTGGTTCATTTAACTTTCTACCCCAGCATTAGTGTTACTAAAGCTTTAAACAGCAGGAATATTCTCGCTAATGTACTTTTGCCTGCAGGTACGGTAGCAGGAATCATAACTTCCTCAGAAGGTCTGAAGTTGATTACGACACATGTTACACCGCGAGGTGACATATCGCTTTCATAGCATGCTTTAGTTTAGCGGTGCAAGCAGAAGATGTTGTTTTCGCATTCAACGCGCTGAGTTATCAGTTTACTTACTCGCAAGAAATTCAGCAGCAACAGCAAACAGCGCTCGTTCCAGCTTCCAGCATCCAAACTACTGGCGCACAACGCCGCTAGTGCATACACCTAAATTCTATTATAACTGGTTCTTCCAAGTCATGCATTTACACTAATACAAGTGACTTTACCCAAAAGAAAACCTTCGCTAAATTTTGGAAACCTGTCGGAAGAAACTTAACGTGGTCCCATTTGTTGTTATTCAATTCTCGCGTTTCACTTGGGTTTGGGAATTTCTACGGGCGGCGGGTGTCTGCTGTGTTCGCAAGCCCGGGCCCAACTTCGAACACTGCGTCCTGGAAGCATAAAAAATCGCCAACCATCTAAGTATAATACGCCAACGTATCAGCTAACTATAAAAAGAAAGATGTATCCCCGAGTCACAAACAGAACGCTACAGGTAACGCTACAGTTCATTAGCCTTAGTGCAGAATATATCCGTATTTAGCTTCGGAATTCGAGACAGACGTTACTGCCTATATATTGTGAGATGCTATATGTGATACGAAAACATGAGTCTTAGTGCGGAGCTCCCTATGAAGATCGAAAACATTCGAGTATCGTATCACTGCAGCAACGCCGCGAACAAGCGCTTGCACTTTTCGTAGTCGCGCTGTATACGCGCCAACATCCTTTTTTGAACCCCCAGCTCTCTTGAAAGGCTATTTGTCATAAAAAAAAAACTGTGATACTGCTCACTGAGCAGGCTGGACGTTGGCACGCACAGCGTAACGATTTCCGCTATTTCGATGCGAAATCCTTGAGAGACCGATAAAAATAAGGTAATCGGCAGCAAGGACCCGACAAGGGCTTCGAAGAAACACCTCGATTTGGCCCCACGAACGAGAAACTCGTAAGCGCAGCACCAAGCGAAAGAGTCGCCATGAACCTGGATGTCGTGACCACCTTAGTTTATTTGGACGGTGTTGCCAGCACGAGTGATTGATTCTGGAGTTGCCAAAAGCCGGCCGGCTAGGGTCACGACCTAGTAACATATGGTAAACATATACAACATGTATACAACATGGTGTAACGTATAGAGAAAGCGAGTGGATAGGGAGGGGGTGAAATTGAAAATTCACGTTGATTTGGCATATTTCAACCCTCCTAATGAGAGATTATATCTCACAGATAGCATTTTACATTGGTTTCTTCAATTCCGATCAGGTGTATGCAAGCTTCGTTACAGCGCAACACAAGACAAATACAAAAGAAGGTATAAAACGACGACACGGCGCTGTTCCGCGCCGTGTGATCGTTTTATACCATCTTCTGTTCTTATCTTGTACTGCACTGTAACAAACCTTACTATGAATCCCAACCAACTGGCCCAACTTGCCGTTTTGTTGCAGGTGTATGCAATCCCCAGATTTATTGCACATTTGTACACCTGAAGCAACCGAAGTTTTCGCTGATCCCTTCACATAAAAAAACTTTGTTGATTTCGTCCTCTCGCTCGTGTAATTTATCATTTGCGGACCGTCAAATAGTGAAAGCGGAACTGCCTCTCCTGCTGCTGCCGCGGCGAAGCGCGAGAACGGTCGGGCCCGCTGGCCCGCGCATGGAAGGAGCCGTCACGGCGCGCGCGATCCTGGAGCTGGCTCGGCCGCGCACAGCGCCGAGGTGCGGTACGTTCGCCGCCGCGGATCCCGCAAGGGGTGACGCTCTTTGTCCATTACCGTAATCCTGGGGTCATGCTGCAGCAACCAGGTTCAGGGGTCGTCTGAAGGTCACTCGGAGAACGGGGCTACCCATGTCGCCCTCCGCGCGTGCTTCATTAAGTCAACCTTTGCGAGATTTTCTTTCCGGCCAGGCACGACGCGCCTGAAAAACGAGGTCCATCCGAGGGCGTTGATGACCAATGGGGGCCGATTTCTCTGGCCTCTCACCGGCACCACTGTCGCCGCAATCGAATCGCCAGTGGGGGCCGGTCGTGAACTGCGGGCGCTGGCGAAAAGAGAAAAAAAGAAAAATTGGGAGCTCCATGGGGCCTTCTTTTTTTTCCTGAAAGGTTGTCGTGATAAAAAGCTGAATTTCAGCCGAAAGAAGAAAAAAAAATCTGTTAATCATGCTCTGTCAGCAGATTATGTGACGCAACTCAAAACGCTATGCTCGCTTGTCTGAGCTTCTTTCTCGTAGGAAAGCAGAATAACAATGAGTTGGTGGGCGGCAATACAGTAGTAAGGAACGGTACAGGTGGTGCCGAAGCGCTAGGCGCTTCGCATTTTGTACGTTATAACGCTTTGGTCACAAACGCCATCGTGCTCCCTCCTACACCACGTCCTACAGATGCTCTCGCTTTGGCGATGAAGTTTTGAAATGCATAGCGGCGCACATGGCCTTTGAGCAGGTCTCCGCACGCACAAGTGCTTGGAACGTAGCAGGGAGCCCGTCGGCGCACACGGAGGCGAACACGAATTCATGTACGCACGAAGAAGCACACACAGACCCGCACGAAAACAAATACCGCAACTGAATCGGGAGCTCGTGCATAAAAGAAAGTATCGAATATGTTTTGTTTATTCCACCACTGACTGACTTACAACCGGTAAGCTACAAGAAAAATAACACCCGAATGAAACCGCACCTTCTATGTGACGCAAACTTTAAGTGTTTAGAGCCCGTATTTGTGCTCCGTGGTGGACAAATTTTTTCTTTCCATTTTCTATGTCCTACAACTTAAAATTATCGCCTTCGCTAACGCAGACACACGTCAAAGCTAAATATCATATTAGGAAAAAATATGTCAGTTATGTTAGAAGTTTAACATTGAGAAGCACATGCTTGTTGGATGCAAAATGCATTGTTACGTTTCATAGTTCTTTTGGCGTTCTGGCAGAATCATGCTGGACCATGAGCCATCTAGCAATAGATTGGCTTGTTTCGGCCACTTACCGCAAATTAGACATTTTATTTTTAATTGTAGTTTTCATTACCTTTTACATCTTTATTTTTATTCATTTATTTATTTGTGTGTGTGCGTGTGCGTGCGTGTGTGCGCGCGTGTGTGTGTGTGTGTGTGTGTGTGTTATTCTGAGAATAACACAAACAAGTGCAAAGAACGCAACTATTTTTTTTCAGTCTACAGTCATATGCGTAAGGGGGGGGGGGGGGAGAGCGACACGGCAGCAACAGACGCGACGTTTGATCCAGATACGACCGTTAAGACGTGACCAATGAGCGACAAAGTTTTGCGTTTTCCTTTGAAAGTTACGGGACTTCTGGCATCTCTGTTTATAGCAACGGCTGTCCAGCAGAAGGACTATTGGCTTTTGAGAGCAGTGGCATCGCGCTCACTGTCGATGCTTCCAGTTGTCATTTACGTGTATGTGTTGCGACAGTGCTCATGTTTCTATTCGTGTGTGTAGTCTTCCTGAAGGTGTAGATGTTGAATGTCCATCTCAGATTATGATTGGCCGGCATAATATACGCAGGATACGCTGTTGGCAATGTGAACTACCCAGCTACTAAAGGCCAGAGAGATATAGAGCGAGAAATAGAAGAGAGAGAGAAAAAAAGCTTAGAGGTTAACCGGACGCACAGTGCGGTGAATAAAACAAATTAGTTCTTTGCGAACGCTACGACCGCATCTTTAGCAGAGCATAACACACAGGCCCGTCCTTCGAGCACGATCTTTGCTAGCTGATGCGGCAGTTTTCTGTAGTAGCGCGACATGGTAGGTATTACACTGAAGTAACCATACCATTAATTAGTTGAGAGAGAGAAAAAAAAGGATGCATAGAAAGGCAGTGAGGTTAACCAGAGGTAGTTCCGGGTGGCTACCCTGCACGGGGGGAAGGGGGACAAAAAGAGAGAGTGGAAAGGGGAGATAGAGAGAAAGAAAGACGGGCACGAACAAATCGCGTACGCTACAGAGCGTTAGGGGGCGGCGTTCTTAAAGTCTATCGTTGAGCCCCGCTGACCGTAGGAACCTTAATAACGCGAGTAAGGCCTTCAGCGCGGATGTCCTTTAGGAGCACTGACCAAAAGCTTTGAGTTCTGATGGTGGACGATTGTAAAACTGGTGCAGTGCTCTGCTCATTACTTGTCTCTAGGCACTATATCGCGGGCAGACACAGATAATATGTGCGAGCGTCTCATTGACGTTGCATGTGTCGCACGTGGGGCTGTTGGCCATCCCAATAAGGAAAGCATATGAGTTCGTAAACGCAACGCCTAGCCACAGGCGGTACAGCATGGTCTATTCAAGTCATGGTAACCCAGGCGGTAGGTGAATCCGTATGCCAGGAGACGACGAACGCAAATGACACATGGTGAAAACGTTCGAGTCCCACAGGGGCAAAGTACATTCACGGGACATCAATCGCAGCTCAGCCGAAGCGTCTGTTCGCCAAAGCGGAATCAAGACACGTTGACCACTTTCATGTGCAGATCGGGCGGCTTCGTCGGCGTGCAGATAAGTACGGCCCTCTAATTTCAAAAGCAGGTTGCTCTAAACTGTAAGAAATTTAGGCAGTATAAATGTGGGTCGCGTTCGTGGCTCCTTCTAATATGGCTTCCCTTCTTTGTTTCACCCTAAAGGACACTGATAGACTATTACCAGAGCGCAGCTGCCTCTGACATTTCGAATGCGAAACATGGCCCGCATATTCTGCGAAGCATGCTGCTGATGCCACACTGAAAAGGCTCAAGAAGGCATAATTAACGAAAATGCAATAAACTTGAACGCAATGTCTATGTGCACCAAACGTTGTATGTGCTGATTTTCAACTGTTTCATCGATTAACATTTCCAGCAAGTGTTCGTTTACGCCTGAACTCCCGTGTAACGCCGTGTAACCCGTTTTCTCCTCTTTTCATAGTAAACTATGGCTGCGTGCTTGCGCAGGTAGATTGTGCTGCTTACCGACGCAGGAGCTCCGTCATGAGCGTTCCTCGTGAAAGGGCGCACCCCTTGGCGATGCGCGTCAAGGCGGACTGCCGCCCAAGGGGGTCAGGGGAAGAGTGCAATAAACTTGTTTCAATCACTTACAGCGCTGCACCCACCAGCATACGCTACCCCCTGGATGGGTCATGGTGTACAGAAGACCAAGTTATTAGTAATGACTTGAGAATGGGTCAGCTCGGATTCATCGAGGAGCGTCGACTTAGCAATGTCCAAAGTTGAGCGTGGCCATATTCAGCCGCGCGCAAGAAACTAAACGTAGCATATATACTCTTAACAACTAACTGCTCGAGACGCATCAGCGTCGGAAGCTGGCCACCCTTCGCGATGCCACCACCTCCTTCAACCTTCCGGCCTGTACGAACGCCGCCAATCATTCTGAGAGGTGTGCTGCCGGGATTCTGCTGACACCTTTCGTCACACAATGTATAGAACCGGCTGCAGTAACAGTTTGCTGTTTTTATTTCCCTCCCTTATTCGGTCGCAGTTTCCCGGGCGTGCGAAAGAGATGTTTGCCGACAGGAAGCGGTCTGCATGAGAGCGCGCCCTTGACAAGGGCAGAATTTAAATGTGTTCTCGGGCGAAAGAAAGAAGACCGAGCCGTCGTTCGCCCACCGGCGCACGTCAGCGTCGTACGCACCGCGGGTGTGGGCGACCGGCGGCGCCCACAGGGCGAGCGCGCGCTCCGCTGCCCGCGCTCCTTGTGAATGAACGCGCGAATTCGCACTCCCGCGCCAACCCTCGGCGACGTAACGGCGCCACCGGATACCTGTGCCTCAAGACATGCCTTGGCCTGGCGCGTCCCTATAGGCGTCGATCCGCGGCGACGCGACGCCGGCGATGCAGCATTGACCTTTAATAGTGAAACGGAATCGATAGCCGTTGCAAGACTGCATCTAGCATCACTTCAACACTAGTTTTGAGTGAGCACCGCCAAGTGGCTTACACTACGGACCTTTCAGCAATTGTCAGTATTGGGCGCACAGTTCTGTGCGTGCGAAAAGAAACAACAGATCTCTGAGAACTGCGACATAGCGTTTAGGTAAAGCTTCTTGGTACGAGCAACTGGTTACTAAATACGCTCAAAAGACACAAAAAGAAACTGACAAAGAGAAGTGCTCGAGTCTGTCAGCTTCTCGTCTTGCACTTGGTGCCAGTTTGTTTTTGGTTACTTGAAAGTGAATGCCGAAATTTCAGTTTTGTGTCGATAGGTGTCGCTGAAAAAGCTCGGTCATCCTATCAGGAAAACCACCATGATTCGAACCTGCTTTTAAATTCGGACGCTGTCACAGTATAGCTTCAATTTCTTTTTTAAGTGGATTCTAATTACACGCATGAAATCCACCTAATTCAACACGTATACTGTGTTGCGATCATATTGTACTCAATCGTTGCCACTATCAGTAGCTTGCATAATAATGTTCTCAAAAAGGGCCACGTAGGCTCTCGAAGAAACTTTCACAAATGTTAATTTCTTCCGCAATGCATAGGACCTTTGCGGCACTTCAGATGAAGATGATATCACTCATAATCATGATTACCGCCGTCCTTCGTACGCTGCGCAAAAAAGGTAGCTTATCATCATGTTATGACGTTTGAACAATAGGCAGTGTTCAACGAAAAACATCTACGAACGAAGAGCTCTCCGCTTGACGCATCACAATGCGTTCAAGGCTTTGCTCAAAGTCGACTGTCCTGTGTGAGCGCCTTTGATTTGCGACGGGTATAAAGCCTTTCCTACCTCTCTGTCTTACATTGCCATTGCTTGCCCTAACACCGCTAACAAGAGCAACCCCAAGGATCTGAGTAATCCACATTGCTTTCGACGTACAATCTCTTTCATCCGGTCGGGTCTCGATTGTCACCTGTGTGGGTATTCTCTGTCGATGACGTTTGGGCTTGAATGACGTTTTACCTTTGTGCGATGTAACGTCCAGCGCACCCAATAAGCCTAGCAATGGGCATCCAATCATCGCACTCGTTAACTACGCGACGGGAAAATAGTAATAATACGAAGTGCGCCTACTTAAGAATTCCGTTCGTCTCATCAGCTTGCAGTGCGTTTATCTACTAAAATCTCACTGAAAGAGAGAGATCACCGAAAATTACCTGGAACAAGGGCCTGATCCAGGTTGAACTGTCCAGAAGCGAATAATAGGAATGCAGGTGCTGACGCCCATGTAATTGCAATCCTAGAAAAAGGCGAATAATTAATTAAATAAAAAAATTGATTTCACAGTTTCGCGGTAAGCTTAGAACGTAAAATCATTGGAACGCAATCAAGCAATGGGCCAGCTCTAGCTTATTTTAAAAAAAGATGAAAATGTAATAAAAGACAACAAGTTCGTTAGCGTGCGTAAAGAGAGGTCGCTTATACTCACTATGTTTTTTGGATGGTTGTGGGGCGAGCAGGTTTAGCATTGCGTGTCTCAATGGGTAGCTGCTGTTTTGAGATAGCCAGCTCCTTCTTTCATCTAAGGATCCTGTTTTCGGTTGTTCTGTTTTAGGAGAAGGGCGCGAGGACACAATTCGCGGTGTGAAAGAGTAAACAAATGTGCAAGGAAATTAGGCTCAACGTGATCTCACAACTGAGGCCTACGTCAGTGTCGAATCTCATGTGAACACTGATCAGCCGATGCTGTTGGACTCGCACCAACCAATGAGTATGACCAGCTGCAATGCTAAGCGTGCGGAGAAATCGATCCTACTATCACTTCAGCCGTGGCTGAAAAAATATCGTTGGTTGCCTGAATGCCCTGCAGGAACATAAGCGGAGCGTTGTGCTGTGCACGGCGCTATTGTGCATTGTGGCGTGCAAAGAGCAAGAGCGCGTCGTAAGCAGCATTACGATTGCAGTGTTTCCAGATGTAAGGCGGGCTTCCGACACTCCCGGTCATATTCATACGCACCAAGTTTTGATTTCCCCAAGTTCACGTGGTAGGATGCTTAGATGGATGGCAGGTCTTCTGCGAAAGCTTCAAAGTTATATCGAAAATATTGAATTATCTACCATTGCATGGAGTCCCAAAAGGCGTGTGTGAAGTTCAATCTGTTTTAACGCTTTCTCGTCGCAATTGCACAAAAAATATCCTTACCACTGCATATTGTCAGCTTTTAGCGACAACGATGGCATACATTGCCAGAAGTGAAAATTATAATTCAGGTTCTTTCTTAGGCCACCGTAACCTCGATATACCCAGATGAAATCTGCATATGGGTACCTCAGTTGAATGCGTTTCTTAAGCAACAACAATTGCAGTCTGGCATGGATCTTTACAATTTTCTCCGAGCTCGGGGTAAAGAGGGTTTCTTTAAAAGTATGTCTTTCTGCCTTTTCCTACCTATCAATTACGGAGAACGTTAATTCTAGGTGGAGAGGCTGTTGTAATCTTACTGGCGTAGTTCTTGACGTGTCTCTCTCCTGAATGAGGCCTGTACACAAGGTCGACAACAAAGTGAACATGGTCATCCATGGTATCAGCTGCCTGTCTGGGACTCGATATAGTGCCACACAATCTTTTACTATTCACGCATACACCGTCCTCGCAAAGCAGTGTGTGGACGACAGCTTAGCAGTGCTGGGTTGCACTATTATAATGGTTCGGAAAGCGTACCATTAGCTTGCCCTCGCGTGAGTGTCAGAATGGCACTTTCTTCAGCAAAAGCGCCATTCAGACCAATCACGAGAGGGCAAGCGAACAGTTCGCTTTCCAAACCGCTACCTAACTGCTACCCTGAACCATTGTTCGTCTAATTAAGAAGCACGCATTAAATTAACTTTAGTTCATACGCTCTCATTTAGGCCTGCCAGCTATGCCTTTAGAACCCTATATATAGTGATGACCGAGGTACAGGAAACTCCAGTAGCTGCGCTTTGAGCAAATGAAGCATGCCAGTACTTTTCTCGTGTTCATTGTTACTTACTAGGTGGTATTTTGTTACGATTATTTTCATTCAACTCCCTTTTTGTCATCTGTCGCACCGAGTGGCCGATCCCAGCGTGAGCGGCGGTGCAGCGGCATGCAAACTAACGACGAAGAGGCAAAACAATTAAAAAAGAAGGGAGTCATTACGATGTTTGGCCCAACAGTGCCCGTTCTTTCGAGCTGTTTTTTGGAATCTCTGCATTGTACCATGCTGAAAAACGGCTCCTTATAACGGGCGTTGTCATAGTGATTGAGAACGCACTCATTAGGGACAAGTAAAAATCACAAATGAAACAAAAAATAACGCTCTGTAGAATAAATAAATATATACCAGTTTGATATATACACCTGTTTGACCATGTGTATCCTGTTTTTATTCATTCCCCAATGACTTCTCACGTTTTCCCCACTTTGTATTACTTACCAATTTTCGTGTATTCTGCAAATGTACTATTCCCCTTCCCCTTATGGAATACCCCAAGCAGGGGCCTTTAGGGGAATAATAAATGATGATGACGCTGATGACGATGATGATGATAATGATGATGAAGTCACCACTGCTGCCTGCAGCATAGTTCCCAGTGGTTTTTCTAACAACACCGAGCCCCGTGTAAAGGCTAGCAGACGTGCGCGGCGAGCACGACGATTCTACACTGTCTCGGCATTTGGAAGAAAAAAAACACCGGAAGCCTACACGCGGTGTGACAGGGGCTGTTTTTTTTCTTTTCGAAACACCTCCTCACGCCCTTCTGACTGGCGAATGAAATACGACCGCGCAGTCGTTCCGACCGGCGGTCATCATTGTGGGAGGGACGCCGCCGCCGCTGTCGGATGTGACACTGCGTGCTTGCACAACTCGTCGTCGACTCGGCGCGCCGGCCGAAGCACGATTGCACACGCTGGCGAGGTCACGACACGACGACCGGCAGGTTTCGGTCTCGCGCCGAGCAGGCGGAACGATGAAGAAGAAGAAAGCCGGAAATTCACTGCACGAGCACACAGACAGACGGAGCGCAGCTTCCGGCTCGGAAGGCGACTGCAGTCGCAGAGATTAGCGCTGTGCAAGCAGGTCCCCGCGCGGAAGCCGCCTCAGCAGAGGTGAAAACTGACTCGAACTGCTCGGCTGCTTCGCTCATTTAATGTTTGCCACCGATCCTGGATTTCCCCGACCGCCCGATCGGAACCACGTTCGAGCAGGCCCGGGAGATCTGCATGCTTGAGTTAGGAAGAGTTCGTCGCAGAACGAGACAAAGTTGCGAGACAAGAAGCGCAGTTCATTCGTACCCGTGCCTGTTTGTACACGTGAGTGTACATACTCAAGGTGCTATTCAGGTCTCGGGAAGATTTCTCGGGTAAACAACATGACTACTGGCATAGCACGCGAATGACAGTCCATTTTGCACTGGTAGAAACTGTTCGTGCACGTTCAGATATTCTGTTATACCTTCAAGCCGTCTGCTGCAGCAGTAAGTTAAGCGTCGCTGCAGCTTAACATCAGAAGGTATAGAAGCCACTCAGGCCGCCACACATGAATGTGTGGGATCAAGAGCAGCTAGCTAGGCCGCTTTCAATATATCGTCAACCCGCCGTGGTTGCTTAGTGGCTATGGTGTTAGGCTGCTGAGCACGAGGTCGCGGGATCGTATCACGGCCCGTGTACTTAGATTTAGGTGCACGTTAAAGAACCCCAGGTGGTCGAAATTTCCGGAGTCTTCCACTACGGCGTGCCTCATAATCAGAAAGTGGTTTTGGCACGTAAAACCCCACAATTTAATATACCGTCTGTTATGTTTGAATGCATGTCGTCGTTACAACACGTGTTCATTTACAATCCATGTACGGTGCAGTTAGCTGATTTTTTACTGTGATATGCAAGTCCTTGTGACATTTTATTGCGCGTTTTTTCTCCTGGCTTTCCAAATATTTGTTTTTGTCAACATGATCCCTGTAAACATGCATTAGACGTTTTTTGAGCGACATACGCGTATTTTTGATCCGTCGCTTCCTTCCTTTTTCTTGAAAGCATATCTTCATGCCGGTTGATATGCGCATGTATATCAACTGCACTGACACCGTAAACTGTATTCTGATGAAAGCTGGACCCTGGCTGGAACGTCAATGAATCGTTGTATAGGGGCGTATATTTCCCTTTAGATATTTCGCCGGACTAAAGAACGCTTTGCTCTAGTATAATACATGCAGCGTGCTTTTTTTCTTCTTTAGACTATAGAGATCATTTGTGAAAAGCTATGAGCGTATACATATAGCCAACCTTGCTCTCTTGCAAATGAGTTCCTAGGCTAGGCGGACCTACATTGCCGCTAATAACGCGGATTTCCGAAGAGTAATTAACAAAAGCTTGTTAATTAGGCTCCTTTATGGAAACCTTCGGGCAGCTTATGCGGCAAATTTTGAGCCGGTCAGATTCTAATGCACCACTGTTTTCTAAAGGTTCTAGTAATCGCGTCTTTCCCGGCCACGCCGGCCGCATTTCGATGAGGGCGAAATGCGAAAGCACGCATGTAATTAGATTGAGATAAGTACACGGGTGTACTTACCCAGGTGGTCGAAATTCTAGAGTCCTCCACTACGGCGTGCCTAATAATCAGAAAGTGGTTTTGGTGCGGAAAACCCCATAATTTTTTTTTTGTAATCGCGTTTAATTCGAGATTCGCCATTGAATTTCAACGGTCGGCCGAGGCGATATCCGACCCGAGCGCGACAGGAGCGCAGAAAAGAGCGCTCCGCTATCACCTCAGACACCCAGTGATGAAAAGCGCGACGCCGTTTGAAATTCAGTGTCTCAGCCAGACACCCACGTTGCGCCTGGTAAGGATATGCCGCGATATGCTGTATCAGTATTTGTCGCTGTATTCTGTGAATAAACCTTCCTGGCATCACGTGGGGGCTTCCGTCCACCGAGGTACGTTCGGTTTCAATATTCTCTGGACTGAAATTCGGCGATAAATACTTTCTCGCATTAGGTGCGATCTTCAAGATAAAAAAAAAAGTTGAAGTGCATTAAAATGCGCCTGCCTCCTAAATTACTACATAAACAACTGCGCCCAGAACTCTAAGAAAAGAATTCCTTAGCAAGTTAGTGTTAATGAGTATTCGGCGATAAATACTTTCTCGAATTAGGTCCGATCTTCAGGATAAAAAAAATGAAGTGCATCAAAAGGCGCCTGCCTCCTAAATTACTATATTGACACGTGTACTTATCTTTATCGGGCGACCACGTTTCGCCGCTTAACAAATGTAATCGCACAGCGAGAGACGCACCTGCATGTATCCGACGTTTCTGGAAAGTCATCGATGCTTCTACCCGGCTGTCTGTTGTCGCCGAACCTTGTGTTATCTGATTCCACCGCGTAACGCGAATGGTGTAGAACATTGTGGAAGGCACGCGGGTCCGAACGATTAGTCTGGAACATTCGACGACTGCTCTATAAAAGCCGACGCGCTTGACCCGCTGATGAGATTGCCGACGATCGCCGACCGTGTTCGCCGCTATCGTTGTGCTATAAGTGTAGCCTGTTTTTGTGGGCACAGGTTCGCCCAATAAAAGCTAGTTTTGTATTCCACCGTACTGCTTCTTTCTTCACCGTCACTACCACGTGACAATATAAAGAACTGCGCCCTGAACTCTAAGAAAAAGGTTCCTTAGCAAGTTACTGTTAATGAGTATTCGGCAGCTTACGTTATATAGGCAAAGTGTGCCCGCATCGCCTAGGAACTCTTCTGCAAAAACACCATGTTCGCAACAATCACAGCTTCCTTTATTTAAAAATCGGCGCGGACTAAAATAATTGAAAAAGAAGGCACCATTACAAGGCATATACAAGGTGTTCCTTTTAATGTGGAACACATTATTAAAAAGAAACTGTCATATCTAGCCCCTGCTGCTTTTTTAAGATAGGCTACGTGGCTAGGCGGACATTAGCAGCAAGGAATATTTCTACGCTGATTTTTGAATGAACTAAAATATGTAATTACCTTCCTAATTGCTAACTTGTCGAAACTAAAGTAGTAAAGTCATATATATATATATATATATATATATATATATATATATATATATATATATATATATATATATATATATATATATATAGATAGATAGATAGATAGATAGATAGATAGATAGATAGATAGATAGATAGATAGATAGATAGATAGATAGATATAGTGCAGCACTGCAATTACAGGGTGTGTCCCAACTATGATCCACCGAGATTTAAAACTATTCAAATGGCACGTAGCTGGACAGAACTAAGATAAGGTTTGCCGTCGCTTGGAAATACTCGGAATATTTTTTTTTGCATTCCGCCGAATTGCATAATTAGTCTTGATCAATTAATCAACATCTCAAATATTATAGTGAGATGAAAAATGTCAATGAGAAAATTGGATAGCAACGTAAGAAAACTCCCGATACAGCTTTCTGTTGCTGAATACGTGCTACCTTAAAGTGTTTTTCCGAGCCTGAAAGAAGCCCGCGAATGCCAGCAAAATTGGCACGCGACTGACCGCTCGAGGCTCTCGTTCCGTTCACGTCACGAGAGGAAAGATACAGAATCATACCTCATACACAAATTTAAATGCTTACATCCGACGGGAATCAATTTGGCAAGTGGCAACTTAGAACCGCTAGTGACGTCACTCCACTAAAACGCTAACCTACCAAGGATGACGAGGCCGCCTTTGACGAAGACAGGTCCTCCTATCGAAACGTTGGCCAGCCTTTCTGAAGCACCTTATCCATGTTTATAACCTTTATACCATAAATTATTAGTGCGTATCGAACTATGAGCTGTGGATTATTAACCCTATGACATTGTTACTTTTCTTAATACATACATAGATTTTTTTATTTTTTATTTCTGCCATTCGAAAAGGAATAAACATTAATTAGTGACTACATTCATTAGAAAGTGACTACATGTCTTACTTTTACTTTCATTTCAAAATTAAAAAAAAAACATAGAACAGACAAGCACAAAAAGAACATTAAAGCAATTTGACAAGGGTGAAAGTCTTCCGCGTACAGTTAATTGAAACGGAGTCCGAGGACGCCGGAGGTACGTGAGCACATTTTACAAAATTTACTCGGGGCACTCCGCAGCAAGCACTGATTAATGAAACAGTATAAATAAACAAGGTACGCTGCTATTTCGAAGAAATCTGTGAAGCACATATACCGGGTGTTTCAGCGAACTATATTATTCGTATTTTTTAAATTTTCTGTGGCACATAGCTCGATTACAGTCTATGAGCTGGTCTACTAACTACGGTGCGCACACAATGCACGGCACACCGGCGTTTTTGCATTTCGCCTCCATTGAAAAGCGGCCGCCGCAAATGCGTTGAAGTGCACTCACTGCTTATCGTGATGCACTGCTTTTGATGACCATGGACTCAGCATCTTGGCAAGTGGTGAAGGCAGAAGTGGGTCAAGTACACCGAGATCTTTTACTCTGTGTAATTTGGTAAACTATTTTTGAGTCAGCTCGCATTTTTCATTTTAAAGAAAAGATAATTTCAGTTAACTTGTGACTCCTGATAACAGTCACGGATGCACTTCTAATATTGTATAAGATAATTCCTTGCTCAGTTGGTCATTGGTTGATGGGGCGCGTCTCTTTACGACACAGTTCAGCGACCACTCGGTCGAGCAAGAGTTAAACTGGATACAATCGAACGAAAAAAAAAATACTGCATTAAACTGGCCTTGAGCTGGCGACACGCTCGAGACAAAGCAGCGCCAGTTTTGGAGAAGGCACCAGTTGAGGCAATTTGTTTGTCGCCGTAGCTAATGATTACCGCAATACCCACTTTGCTAGGAAGGCCCTACAGCGTCGTATTCGATAGCTCGGGAAATACTGTGGGGGCGCGCGAGGCAGCGGCACTGTTGTCGTCATCGCTATCTGCGAAAGGATCTCGGGCTGAGGCTCAACGAAGTTATCGAGGGAAGACAAATGGCTCTCGATCGTCACGTATGCAAACGAGCGACGAACGCCCATTTACCGCAGATTACTCCCAATACTCGGGGCTTATTTTGCTTTAAACTTCGCGGTTCGTCCGTCATGGTCGTCTCAGGCGAGCTTGCGGGGCACGCGCGTTCCGCGCTGGGCAGCTCCGCGGATCGCCCCCCCCCCTCCCCCCACGCCGAGTGCATCGCGACGCGGCGCAATTACGGCGGAGTAAATCACTCCGTCCTTCCCGTTATGTTAAAAGGCGGCGATTACGGGCGGCGCCGCTCGAGGGGTTCAAAAGCCACGCGCCGCGGCGGTGACCACAGCCGGCGAAGCGGAACGCCGCGCATCATCCGGCGATGTGTCGTGCGGGCTGCGCACTTGAGGCAACAAAGGGCGTGCAACCTGCTTGTATAATGAAGCGCGTACGGGGAACGCACGTGTAACGGACGATTCGCGATAAGTCCACTCGTGTAATTGAACGAGGCACACCGGCGGACGCCTGCTCCGAGCCGCCTCCATTCATGGCTCTCCTCCGAGCGGCTGCGCAGACAATGAACGGCGCCTGCCCGGAGCGACGCCGCAACGTGCCGTGGTTAGGCCTGCGAACGGGCTTCGTGCTGCTCGCGGCTGTTGGTTCCGGCGCCTGAATGGCAGGTGTTGGGGCCGATATTGCACCACCAGAGGCGTCGTCCCCTCCCTCGTTCCTTATTTTAATCGAAAACTGTCCACGTTTTACTTCAACTTTTCGTCGCTCGAAGGCGAAAGCGAGACGATTGCTGCCAATGCACATTGTTCAAGGAGTGAATATTTTTCATATTTGCTACCCGAAGGAGTTTCCAAACACCGTGAAGGTTACCTGACAGGGGCCCTTGATCGGCAGCGTGGGGAGCGTATACATTTGGCACGTGTACGAGCGAAAAGAACAGACAATGAAGCCGAGGAAAGCATGTAGGACATTAAAAGTTTATTTTACCTTAAATGCATAATTCTTGTTTATATTATTTATTTACAATGCTGTTAGCCTGCTCAGGCTACAAAAGGGTGAGTATAACAACATCAGCTTATTTAAAAAAGCATTTCCAATCTTTTTTAATATGGGTTGAAAGAACGGTGGTCAACGAAACACATGAGCTCCAACGATGTTCCAGTCAACTACTGTTAGTGGCAGGAATGCGCGCCTAAAGATATCAACTCTTGGTGTGCAGGGTCCGGGATCCAAAGAAATTCCTATCATATATATATACATATATAAATAAAAACAAAAAAATAAGAATTATGGGGTTTTACTTGCCAAAACCGCTTTCTGATTATGAGACACGCCGTAGTGGAGGACTCCGGAAATTTCGACCACCTGGGGTTCTTTAACGTGCGCCTAAATCTAAGTACACGGGTGTTTTCGCATTCCGCCCCATCGAAATGCAGCCGCCGTAGAACGAAAAAAAAAACAAAACCAATACGCTATCTTTCTTAGGGTAGCCAGTGGCTAGATACCAGCCTTCTGAATGAAACAATTAATGCCGGTTACTTATTCTCTTCTATCATAAAACGAAAAAAATAATGAATCTAACGGCAATTTTTTTTAATTCGATGGAGTATGTTAATATGTTTTTGGCCGTGTGAATCCCAAACTGTACAAGCGTACTGTAGGTTCGGTCGGACAAATAAATTGCGCACTAGAAGGCCGAAAAGAACATGGAAATCAGATCGTCTGCCTATTCTAAATAGGTAATGTGAGTATCCCACCAATGCAATCTAAAAACATCCCATACGCAATTCAACAGTAAGTTGCCATATGCATAAACAGCCTGTTCGTAATTACATATAGAAGGAAACCATATATGTGGACAAACATCACAACCCCCAACCGGCCTTCCCCGTGTTTTCGCTGTAACGTATATATTACGAATTCCGCAACGAACTAGTCCGTCTACGAACGTTAGTTAAGTAATCATCGATTTCTTTCTTTATTATTTAGGATCAGATACTCCGTTTAACGTTTTACACCAGAGTAACTTTTTTTTGTGTGCATACAGAAAGCACTGCATCGGAAGTACACTGTGGTATACGTTTTATCTGTTTTCGTCTAAGCGAGGCCGTCTGGACGCTGTGGAAGGCTTATGCCAAGTTCTCATTTGGCCTTGATTGCGCACTAATTGTTCATATGCTGGCAGTATAGCGCACGGCATGACTGCCTTCTGATTTCGCTGACCCGCCGTGGTTGCTCAGTGGCTATGGTGTTGGGCTGCTGAGCACGAGGTCGCGGGATCGAATCCCGGCCACGGCGGCCGCATTTCGATGGGGGCGAAATGCGAAAACACCCGTGTGCTTTGATTTAGGTGCACGTTAAAGAACCCCAGGTGGTCAAAATTTCCGGAGTTCTCCACTACGGCGTGCCTCGTAATCAGAAAGTGGTTTTGGCACGTAAAACCCCAAATATTATTATTATTATTCTGATTGCGCTCTCGTGGCATCGCTGAGAGCGAGTGTTCATTGTTGCCAGAAACGCGTTATCGTGCATGCACGCAACACCGGTATCTGTGGGAAATAATGTTATCTGTGCTGTGACGAAACATAAGAACCCAGGCCCAGATTCCAGAAGCTCTTTGTATTCAGAAAAAAAAAAGAAAAACAAGACACCTAGAAGAATGGGCGATGCGTGATCGTGACAACAAGATATATGATTGCGAGGATGGAAGATGAATAATTAGTTTAAAGCAAATTTTATGAAGCGTTCCGCTGCCGAGCACTAGATTACGGGTTCAATTACCGGCGGCTGTGGCTGCGAATCGACGGAGGCGAAATGCAAAAACGCTCAAGTATCGTGGATTGGGTGCACTTTAGGAACTCCAGGAGGTGAAAATTAATCCACATCCTGCCCCTTAAAGCGTCTCTAATAGTCTATGTATTGCTTTGGAACGTTAAATGCCATCATTCGACCAATTTGCATACGAAGAAAAGCTGCGCGAATTCGATATATTCCATGTGGTCACGTGTCGAGGGAAGCGGTATTATACAGGGCAAAGGTGGATCTAATGTGCATTATGGCAATCGCGATGTATCCTGCGAGAAGCCTGTAAACGCATTCGGCACAGCTTCTTCGCCATTTATCGATAACGTAACACCGCCGTCGTTAACCAATGCGAAGGTAGGTGAAAGACGTGCGACTACTGTGGCACTTTCCGTACTGTGAGGCGTATGGCGACTCGTAGAAGAAGCCCACAAGATTAAGAGTCTCCGATTTGCGGCAGTAAGTCCCTCCGAGAGAAGTGCGCTGTCCTGGCAATAATGCTTGCCACTGGAAGCGGTGTTAGTAGAAACGAGGTTTTAAGAGGCTGACTCGGTACGGTGAGCTTCATTAAATGCTGCGACGCTAATCGCCCGCGGCGCCGCGCACCAAGCGTAAGGCAGGCGGATAATAAAGTTAATGTATACACTTCTAAAGGTTAGGAACCTTGGCCGTAAGAAGCACTGTATGTGCTGTGGCGGCGTGCCAATGAAAGACCGAAGAGGATGAGGCCGGATTCGAACGAGAGTGCTCCGTCAGGTTATCAAGCATCGAGGCCGCGCGGCCATCTCTCACTGACCCCGACTCGCTCACGGGGTCGGTTTTCCGGTCAGGGTGCCGCAGGCCGCCTCAGGAAGCTGCCGCCGTCGCCACCGGTCAGCCTCCTCGGGCATCCGCGCGCGCCACGACGGAGGCAGAGCAAAGGTGCCGCCACCAAAGCGCAAGGAAACGAGCCACACCGCGGCTCGACAGGTCGCGTTATACTCACCGTGACAACGGATCTACAGGTGGTGATGGCAGGAAAAAAAAGAGGAAGAAAACGCGGCATTGCGACGCCGCCCATAAGTACCTACTTGGTGCCACCAAAACCACGCAGTGTTAGGGGACTGCAGAAACCAAAGCTGGTGTCCCTTTATCAGGCATGGAGTCAAGACCAGTCTTATGCGACAGCCAAAGCGTTGGTGAATCGCGCGCCGTTCTTGCGTGAGACCAGCTTTCTCAACTGCGGCCCTGATTAGCTGACGCAGGCTTCCGCAACTCTTCAGCGCTGCACGGTTTTACTCAAAGCCGAAGTACGGAGGAAACATGAGTTATTATTTCGCAATCTCGCAAATCGGGATTCCCGTTTCTGTGCACACGTTAGATTCATTGCATATTAAGGCCTGGCGTCATCGTAACGCTGTGTTGCCTTGGGCAAAGGGCTACCGTTATCCTTCTTGTGCCGCTTCCGTCTGTTTACCTCAGTGGCGAGTTCAGAACAATCGCTGCAGCTTCACGCTGCAGCGGTGAGCTTCGAGAGAACGACCTTGTTAATCGTAGGGTGAGCATGATAGGCCGGCGAGAGGAACGAAGACCCTCACGCGATTTCTGATCCAGTACCTGACGACAGTGCTTAATATGCTCGGATGCGGGCACTTATAATCTGCCTTTTCGCGCACGCGCGCACGTGTGTGTGGGAGAGGGGGGCAGTGCCTGTGTGTACATTTAACGGCGGCGGTGCATACTGCCGCTTTCCTCTCTCGCCCAAGGAAATTCTACACACACACACACACACACACACACACACACACACACACACACACACACACACACACACACACACACACACACACACACACACATATATATATATATATAGCTGTAGGTCTTACTGTTCAAATGGTGTGCACCAATAAATGTATACCTACCAAGTGGTGGTTGAATGATATCCTATGTACATCCACAATACGTCTTTGGTAACGAAACAATTATGTAGATAGTACGTCCCATAAACAGCCACGTTCTTTCTCATAAGAACGGCACGTGCGCGAGACGTAACATGTACGTGACTTCAAGACGTTGACATTTGGATCAATTATAGACGTTGAACAGTCGTTCGCGGTTCATAGGGTGGGGATTGTGCCTTCAATTTCATAAAATAGCAGTCCGCCGTATCGACCTACTTGAAAAGCTATTATAGCTGCGTGAGCTGTCTCCATAATATATATATATATATATATATATATATATATATATATATATATATATATATATATATATATATATATATATATATATATATATATATATATATATATATATATATATATAGCCAGAGTTCGAAAATATGCAAATGCTCCGTAGCTGGACAGAACCAAGGCGCTTGGAGATACTCAGAGTATATTATTTCATTCCACCTAATTATATAATTAGTCTCAATTAATTAATCAGCTTCTCAAATATTATATTTGAATGACAAGTGACCATGACGAAATTGTAAAGCGACATGAAAAACTCCCGATACAGCTTTCTGTTGCTAAGTACGTGCTACATAAACGTGTTTTTTCCGAGTGTGAAAGAATGCCGCAAATGCACGCAAAATTGCCACGCGACTGACTTCTTGAGACACTTTGCGTGTATTCGTGGGCTCCTTTCACGCTCGGAGAAACACTTTTATGTAGCACGTATTGAGTAACAGAACGGTGTATCGGGAGTGTTTGATGTCGCTCTACAATTTTCTCATTGGTTCTTTTCATCTAACTATAATATTTGAGAAGTTGATTAATTAATTAAGACTAATTATCTAATGAGGCAGAATGAAAAAATACTATGAGTGTATGCAAGCGACCACAAACAGCATTACCTTGGTTGTGTCCAGCTACGTGACATTCGCATATTTTTTAAACTGGCTAAAGTTAGCTGGAACACCCTGCACCACTATATATATATATATATATATATATATATATATATATATATATATACCCATATTGCCGCATCGCCTTCTACATTTTCACTGTGCCGCGCGTCCGAATTTCAGCAGATCATGTGACTTCCAACACTGCGCACGTGGGAAGACAGAGCGCATGAAGCTGCCAGCCATCTCGGCTCCGTATCACATGCTCGCCCTGGAGACCGCAGCAGATCACGCGACCTAAAACAGTCAACGCACGGGCCGCATATGTGCTCGGACGAGCGGACTGTGAGGTCTTGGGGCCACACATGCGCCGTCGCACCCGGGACAGCATGGCGACGGCGACAGCGCGAGTGCGCCCCGAGTGTCTGTATAATTGTTATTGCAATAAAGACAGAAAATAAAACATATCATGCTTTCCCTGCGCTATCGGCGACGTCGCAAGAACTCAAGTCAAAGAGCGCAAGTACATTGGTTTAATCAATATCAGGTGACCTCAAATTGGCCGCACAGGAAAAGCTCGCGATGTCTTAAAAATAGTGTTATTTCGTGAATGCGAAAAAGCTTAATTAGATATGGGCCTAAAAAGCTTGGTTAGATATGGGGTAGATACAGAGAAGCCTCCATGCAAAATTTAGCGTTCGAAATACGAGTGGAAGCGTCACGAAAGGCTCGCAAGAATAGCCGCTATTTATACCAATACTGAGAAAAAAAACTGAAATTTTAGCGCTCGCCGGAAGTGATGCACGACCTAGAGCATGCGGCTCCTCGGGCTGACCTCTCAAAGGCGTCCACGGCAGCCCGCGGCGTGCTGAAAGATATCGGAGGCGACGGGCTGCGACTTGCCTCGTCTGCTTAGCTGCTGTTTAGAGGCCCCTAATAAGAAAATTATACAGTTAGCAGCCCTCTGGCTTTGTCAGTATTGCTTCAATTCTATACACTACTCATTCATAACCAATTTCGCCAAAGTGAAATTTTGTTGAAGTTGTCCGTTGGGCTCATGGAAGCCGCGCCACCTAAAACGAAGCTCCTAGCTTATGGCAGTTTTGGTGGACCCACGCTTGAAGAAGCATTTGCTTTCCGGCTGCGAAGAAATTAATAAACCAAGTATGCAGAGAGAAACAGTTATGTTTGTTTATAGAAAATTTAGTATACCGGTGTCCCCTTCAGAATTAATCCTGCGCAATCGATTACATAAGATGATGTGTTTACTTGTAACATAATTAGCTTAACATTGATAGTTCCAGAAAAAAACAATCAGACCACAAACATCCCCAAACTCCACCGAAATACTGTGTTAACACTGACTTTAAGATAGTGTAATTGTGTTTTTTACACGAATAAATAAGGAGGTATTGGTAATGGTGCCGGATACTCCTTTTAGGGTAATACTTGTTGTTTCTACAGCGGATTTTTTTCTATCTTTTTGCTCTTTGTTTCCATGTGCGCATTCCCTCATTATCGTTCTGACCCCCCCCCCCCCCCCACCTTCCCCAGTGGAAGGTACCAAACTGGATATTTAACTTTTGGTTTTCCTTCCCACCTTTCGCATCTAATTTATCGCTCTTACTTTATCTACAGGCAATTAGAGAAGATAATAGTTTGACCACGTGTATAACCAGTTGCAATATATATTTTGCTATCATTACTTGAAAACCATATGCCAGTTGCTTCCCACAGATTAACAGTAAGTCAGTGCTGTCACGTGTACCTTTGCATAAAATGTCTATTACGTCCTGTATTACATCATAATTGGGACTATTTGGGTCTGTTTGTTCAACATATTGACCAATTGTAGTGCAGAAAAACATAGGTAGACCGAAGAAGCGAGACGACATTCGGCTCGCTTTTTCTGTCTGTCTATGTTTGCCTGTCGTACAATTTGTCAATACGTCCTGTATACTGCTTTTTGATGTTATTGCTGCTGTTGTGTGTATTACTGTCGAATGTGTATCCCTGTCGTGTGTGTAAAAAAAAAAGAAAATGTGAAAGGGGAGAAGAGGGAAGCATCTCCACATGGCATAGGCTCATTTTTGCAGGACTTAACCTGCACGAGTCATCTTGTAAACACTAAAGCTTTTCTAGTGGGTACTGAGGGGGAAATACTGTCGTTTACAGCCCCCTTACTGGGTTCTTAAACTCAAATCGAAATACGAGAGTTTTTCGCTCGAGCTTTCCTCGGAATGAGGCTGCTGTGACCGGCGAACGAAACCGCGACCTCGCGGTCGATCGCAAACCGCTATCGCCACTGCGCCATCGTGGCGGGAGTTGATAAATACAGCAGATAGCATCGCCGGACATCGCTGGGAAGTGCACGAACGATGCAATCTCGAGGAACAAAAAATAATTAATTAAAATAAACTTGAATAAAAATACCTATAATTTCAAAGCGACGGCAAAAGTCTACACTGCCGTGAAACACGCACTACAGCGAAGCAAAAATGGCAACTCGTGCAGTTGTTTCTGGCCTCACTCAAAGGAGGGCGCACGAACGCGGGAAGGAAACTGAAAGGAGCGCTGCACACACGCGCGCACGTATGCGGTAAACCCTCGAAACAAGCGCAGTACAGATCGCTCGTCCTTTAGTTGCTCTCTGCGCGCAACGGCGAAGGTATTTTTTACAGCGTCTTTATCTCAGAGCGCCATGCGTCATGTCGTGACTGAGAAGGCCGTGAAAAAAAAAGGTAAAATACACAAAAAGCAGGTGTTATGCAAGTAATGATCTGCCAAACCATAATTATGTTTGGAATCGCAAAGAGCCTTGTTTGTGCTCTTTCGCTTCTCTGATCAGAATTCAAGCACTTGTAATATTTAGAGGACAAACAGCAAGAGGAAGAAAGTTTGAATTAAGGGAAATACATGAGAACACATCAGCCGAGAAGCCGAATGATTGCAGAGGCAGTGAGACGTGGTGCGTACATGGCCGAGGAAGTCATTAGCTATGCCAGAAGACCCGTAAAGTAAAAAAAAAAAAAATTCCGTAAGTTACAGCTCCCAATCATCATCATCGGCCTATTTTTATGTCCAGTTAAGGACGAAGGCCTCTCCGAGCGATGTCCAATTAACCCTGTCTTGCGCTAGCTGGCTCGAACTTCCCCTTGCAAATTTCCTAATTTCATCACCCCACCTAATTTTCTGTCGTCATCGACTGCGCTTCTCTTCCCTTGGCGCGCATTCTGTAACGCTAATGGACCACCGTTTATTGCCCCACGCATTACATGAACTGTCCAGCTCCATTTATCTCTCTTAATGTCAACTACAGAATATCGGCTATCCCCGTTTGCTCTTTGATCCACACCGCTCTCTTCCTGTTTCATAACGTCACGCCTAACGTGTTTCATTCCAACGCTTCTTGCGCGGTCCTTAGCTTGTTCTTGAGCTTCTTTGTTGACCTACAAGTTTGTGCCCCGTAAGTTAGCATCGGTAGAATGCAATTATCGTACTCTTTTTTTTTCAGTGACAGTAATTAGCTCCCAGTCAGGATTTGGCAATGCCTGCCGTATCCGCTCCAATCCATTTTTATTCTTCTGTAAATTTCTTTCCCATGACCAGGGTTTCCTGTGAGCAATTGACCCAGATAAACGCACTCCTACGCACACTCTAGAGGCTGACTGACGATCATGAATGTTTGTTCCCTCGCCAAGCTACGGAACATTAGCTTTGTCTTCTGCGCCTTCAACTCCTACTCCTACACTTTCTCGGTTAAGATCCTGAGTCATTTGTTTCAATTCATCCCCATTGTTGCTGAGCAGGACAATGTCATCTGCAAACTGAAGGTTGTTCGAAATATTCGCCATTGATCTTCATGCTTAAGTCTTCCCTGTCTAATAGGTTGAAAGTCTTATAAGCATGTAGGTAATAGCATTGGATAGATTGTGTCTCCTTGCCTGACCCATTTCTTCATAGGCATATTTCTACATTTCCAGGGGAGAATTAAGGTAGCTGGGCAATTTTTGTACACATTTCCCAAGATATTCACGTGTGATTCATGATTGATGGTCTTAATAGGGCAAGGTCATCCAATACGAGTGTGTAGCTACTTGAATATATGCATCTATATATTACTTTATCTTGCGCAATATCAAAATTTTTATCCCACCCCTTGTGTAATACCCCCGCAGTCGGGGGTCTTCAAGAAAACGAAAGTGTAAAAGAAATACCATGCTTCTACATATGTTATGATGACGCCGCAATAACGGCAACAGCGCGTCGCCATTTCAGCCAATTGGTCCAGAGTAATGTCCAATCGGGCGCAGGGATGCTGGCGGCTTGTCGAACCGAGCAGCCTCCCAGGTTCAGCTTAAGGCGTGCATATTTTCTCTTCACCCTGGGAAACAGGACTACTCTCGATTTCTTTGCTGACAGCGGTAGGGTACGCATTGGTAAGTGGGCCTGAATAGCAGTTACTGCTCACTGGTCCATTCGTACGAGACGATGATGCTTGTACCCTGCTATGCGTATGCAGATGCCATCTGCATAGACGGAAATTTTCAATGATGTTAAACGGACTGATGGCGTCATCACAATTTTCAGGAAGTAAGGTAAATAATACACGTTCTCGAAGTACGCAGCGAAACATATGCAAATCATCAGCGAAAACATGCGCTGTGGTAACTACCCGATGTATCTGATAAAGCTGCATGCAGCGTTACTTGGAAGTCGGATACTGTACCGCCTGACGCCTTCGTATGGGCCTCTGATGCCCCCATCAGACAGCCCATACGAGCGCTTAGAAGCAATACACAGGAAAGGTCTCCGACTATGCCTGGAAGTCCTTCAGTTGGCTTCGAAGAAAAACTCAAAATCTTCCCTCTCTGCCCCTTGTTCTCTCACGCAACCTTTCTCGACGATACACACTTTGCTCAAATAATTAATCGCTATCTCTCTAAGAAAGAATTACTAGAAGCAAGAACACCAGGATGTCACTAAATCACTATCAGAGAACCTTCTTAATAAGCTGGAAATAATGAAGGAGTAGCCATCGCCACGAGGCAATGATGAGGTGTTCTTAACTAATTTCTAATTGCATGAAAACATGGCAACCGCAGTTTTGTGACACGATGATATGGAATAAATTTAATTTTAGTGAGTAAATAAAGTTACATTAAAAATTTCAACGCTATATATTCATAGCGGCGCACATTCAGCGTCGAGAAAATTTCGTGGCAGAAAGCTTGGAGTAGGATTATCTTACATTATTTAAGTCAGCTAAAAAAATCCCCCCCCCCAGAGAACTAAAACCCTCCGCTAGCATCCGTAGCTGAGCAGCTATTTGGAAAACTAAAGGAAAGAGACCAAGATTAGGGCGATGACAAATGCGAGAAAATATTTAACGGGTGTTCCAATGGAAATCGACAACCTGGCGTTTGAAGCCTCTCCTGGTTTGTTGGAATGGGTTTAGGATCATTGCTGCTTTTAATACAGCAGTTCACTACATGGTTTGTCGAAAGCGCTGAGGGTGGTACGTGACATGAACTTAATCTCACGGTCATGCTATTTCCATGTAGAATCCATCATAGTACATTTGAGTTTGCCCTTAGGCGAGTCGGACGTAAGCTTAGAATTACTGGGCCGAAATAATGTTGCTATTCGGTTCCAATACTACTGCCTCACACCATCTATATTAACCCACCAATCGGTAGGTCTGCAGTGCAGATGATAAGAATCGGAGATAGTTATAGGCAGTAAGAAACTTATCACTAGGTAGACCTTGAAGTTAAAATATAATTGTAGGTGTTAATGAACTTTTCAGTAAAATGGTCTTTTGTTCCAATAAGGCAACTGCTGCCTGAAATAGAAGCTGTAGCTTCGCGATAAGGTCCCCCATCCCCTTCCTATCCACTAAGCAGTATAGGACACTCAGCACCACCATGGGGTGGGGGATTAGGGGCGATACCACGCCATTGACTTAAGAGCAAGCTTTAGCTCGGGTGCTCCTATCCAAATACATGTAAAAGGAGAATTCGTTTTTCTCGGCAACCACTGCACCAAATTTGACGAAATTTGTTTGTTGCATTTAAAAGAAAAGCTTAAAATCTAGTGACTGCTGGTTTCGAATTTTTGAGTTAAATCGTCAATATTTTATTAAAAATTGGCAGAAATCGAAAATATTCAGAAAACAAAACTATCAAGTTTGCAACTCTATAACTCAACAACAAAAAATGATAATACAATTCTATGAATTACATCTAATAGTACATCAAAAGCGGACAATATTGATATGTTACACATGACTATAAAAGAATTTAGTAATAGGGAAATACAACTTTTGCAGAACCCTTATAACCAACGTAACAAATTCACGTAAGATCTGAAATGACATATGGAATTTGTCCGCTTTGAATGATCTAATGGATGCCGTTTACAGAACCGCGATATCAGGTTCTTGATGGAGAGCTATGAGTTTGTAAACATCGTGCTTCTATTTTATTCAAACGGTCAAATATTTGAAAATCTTTTAAAGGAAATTCATGCCCTAAAAAGAAATTCCGCTTCCAACAGTCACTAGAATTTAACTTTCTCTTTCAAATGCAACAAATTTCATTAAAATCTGTCCAGGGGTTATCTCACAAAAACGTTTCTGCGTTTTACATGTATTTGAATAGGCCATATCGGAGTTGGGCCCGTGCTAAGGCTTCCTCTTAAGCGCAGAATGTACAGAAGTGAGCGCTTATTTGTTGGCTGCATGAAAGATAAACAGACAGTTCTGTTCACCCCATATACTCCGAAACTTTGCAAATCGGTTACCGTACATCTTATCTTATACTCTTTTCTCTACGTCCTGACCTGCCTGCGCAGTTTCACAAATGAATTCATCAACTCGTCCGCGATGACATTGTCCTGCTCCACAACACTGGGGATGAATTGCAACAAGTGACTCAGATCATAAACGAGAAAGTGTAAAAGTAGGGTTGAAGGTATAGAAGACAAAGGTAATGTTCAATAGCCTGGCAAGGGAACAGATCGGCAGTCAGCCTTTAGAGCGTATGCAGGTGTGCGTATATCTATGTCAATTACTCACAGGGAACCCTGGTCCCGAGAAAGACACTTTCAACCCAGCATAACGGATTCTGCTTACCGCATCGGATAACACTGCGACCACAACAGTGCCCTGAAGGACACCCCTAATCGCTACGGTCTCATGGATTTCGCCACTGCCTGCCCAGGCAACCTCCGCCCCCTGACAACGTGACCTTTGAACAAGCGAATGGCCGTCCCTACTAGTACTAGGTTGAATAGTGTTTGAAGAACAAAAGAGTGACCCGCTGTGGCTGCTTCTTTTGTATACCAGTCGCGGAGCTCCTCGCTGATATTTCATGTTCTGCACACAACGCCACATTCATAATGTAGTCTTCGGTACATCGTGCTGTGCGGACCATGATGAAGTGCGCAGTGAAAGCCACCCTGGGATTCCAACGTCATGCATACGATGCTCAAAAAACAGACCCGACTATTCATCATACGTGCGCATGCATAAGTGACATGCTTGATACGAACTTGCAGTGCTCTAGGCACTGAGCCGACACGTTCTCGGGTAGGCTGCTTATTCCCGGTATTTCTGACCAGCGGGGGAGTAGGGCAGGTAAGCGAGGTTGGAGCGCTAAGCGCGCGTGCACTTACGTCTCCGTGTGGCCTCTCTTATGATCAACGACGAGCGAACAAGGTGCCTTGTAACCTGGCGAGACGTAAGGCGGCAGGTTTGCTTATGGCAGAAGTGACTTCCTGTCATTGCGGTTGTGGGTTCTCAACAAGACCATTACTGGGAGAACGTCTGCTCCATCCCTTCCGCAGGAATAAGGATTATCGGGGCGCTTCTGACAAGCATGGTATTTTGAAAGCGGTACTGTCGACCGCAATTTTCTTGAAGTATTGAAGGCTAAGCGAAGTGGGCGACCGATTCAACACTAGCTTTACATAGTTCATGAAATATTTTTTTTCTTTCCTCTGTTTAGAAAAGTGCAGGGGTAAATAGCCTAGGCCGATTTTGCTAATGTGTTTAGAAGTATCATACGAGGAAGGCGCATATGGTTTTCATAACATTGGTATTAAAGTGCGTGCTGTTTTTATTTTTCTAACAGACTTTTTTTTATGTGCATATTCCGTCTTTTCTGGTATATTTCTTGAAAAGGCAGATTTACTTGCTTGGGAAATAATAATTTTCAATAGGTAATAAAACACGGCTTATTACATTTTAATTAGTTCACTTAGGGCACATGTCGCAATAGAGAAATTGAAGCCGAGGAGCAGTAAAGTCGTGTCTTCTTAGCAGAAATCTTAAAATTTCCAACAGTTGCACCACTGGAGAGATATCGGTCCTTAAAATGTGCTGCGAAACACACGGGTGTTCCAGTTAACAGCTTCCCAGAAGAGTCCCTCTAGTAGCACAGGATAATCTCAATGGGCCCCTCACCAACTCTGGCCATATTGAGCTGACAAGCGTGGTGCATACAATACGCACTCATGGTCGTGTCTGCTAAGAATTGCATCGTCACTCGCCGCAAAAGGAGCTGAAATTTCAAACTAAACGCCGTTTGCACTTCTCGTGGGCGCCGCGCTCCAAGAGAAGGGATGACGTTCATCAGCAAATGCGCCGACGTACTTGTATATGCTGTGACGTAGCTCATAGGGACACGTGGTACTACGAGAATTATTCAAGAAAACATCTGTTATTTGCGTAATCCGTTGCATCAATCGACGAATAGAAGTTTAGAGAAATAATAAAACAAACCGAATGTCTGCGTGTTTTTGTTTTACTTCGCACAGCAGCAAGAGAGATGTATGTCCGTTTCGTCTGCTTGTTGCCACGTCGTGCAGTCGCATGGGCTGAAAACGAAACTATGTCATTTTCTTCTCCAGTGCGGGATCATGCTCTGTGATCCGCTTGTGCCTGCCTCAGTATACGTGTAACACTGTCTTATACCGTTAGTCAGAAGTACTCGTGTACAGCGCGCAAAATCGTGCGCTGCGCGAAACGAGACAAACGCAACAGCTCGCACGCGAGACCGTCAGCGGAAGTGCGCCGCGTCGCAAGAAAGCGAGAGACAAAAAGAAGAAGGTGGGGCCCGTGATGTACGCGTCAGGTGATCTTCCAGCTTCGGTATGGAAAAATGCAGGGAACGAATTTCGCTTAGGGAGGCTAGACGGGGCAAGTGAAGAGAGTGTCCTTGTTGACGGTGATGCTCGCCTCCTGAAATCATGGGTTCGCGGCACTGAAATATTGCACTGAAACGGCACGTCATTGCACTGCGACTTGCATTACACTGCAAATGATTGCAGACAGACAGACAGACAGACAGACAGACAGACAGACAGACAGACAGACAGACAGACAGACAGACAGACAGACAGACAGACAGACAGACAGACAGACAGACAGACTTACTTACTTATTTACTTACTAACTTACTTACTTACTTACTTACTCACTTACTTACTTACTAACTTACTTACGAGGGTTATTGTTCTATTACGGAAAATTAATGTAAATTTCATTCATATCCTCATACATCTGATCGTCCTTCTCCACCAATCCTCCACACTTCTTTTGCTTGCATGCACCTCTGCAGTTTAATTTTGCTGCTGCCGCATTGAAGTTCCGACGCTTCTTGCTTCTTTGCGCATGCCTCGCCAGCTTGCGACTGATAGAAACTACAGATCAGGATGTGTTTGTGCGATATATGAAATTTTGAGTGTGGCAATTTATTATATATATATATATATATATATATATAGATGAAGTACTCGAAGTATGTTAAACGCACTAAGATATTAAAATATGTCCAGCACAAGAAGCACCACCCGTGGATGTAGCCGATGAGAGAGAACTGTCGATCAGCAAAAGCAATACTTAAACGCCTACAAAACTAATGCTTGAGCCATAGTGTATATTGCTACATCGTATTAAGCCGTAAAATTGTAGATTCGCGCGCGTACGACGCTCCGACACTGCGGGCACGCGGCCGCGTGTTTGCGGAACGGCGAGAGCGCGCGACGCGCGGTGGAGCGGCGTGCGCTCTCGGCGGCTCGGCGGGGCAACCTTCTGGGCGGAATCCGCGAAAGCGTGGAAACCAACAACGCACAAAGCGGCAGCGAGCGCCGCTCGAAGGCGGAATGAAAACAAGGCAGAGAACAAGAAGCGTCGGTCGTTTTGGGAGCCTCGTGTGAGGGGAAGACGAGTCCCACTTGCATAATTCCCTCGCGGCAAGGCCCCCGTTTCTTGGGACAGCGTCATCCTTGGACGTCCGTCGACGGAGGGCAAGGAGGCGCCCTCTAACCGCGATGCCCTGGGCGAGTGAGACCGGGGCCCGGCAGCCGCCTATAAAAGCGGCCGCCGCCGGCGCAATGGCAGACAGCCGGAGCCAGCCCACGGAAGAGTCAGCCGACCAGTGTGAGTACCGGCACAACATGGGATACCCTGTAGGCGCCGTCCACGCAGTGAGGCCGAGATCGCAACCCCCACGCTCACTACGCGGACGACTCCGCCAGCGCCCCCAGTTCCGGACACAGGTCGCCGCCGCCGCTGTGCTACACGACGGACTGCGGCTCCGGCTTGCGGAACTCACGCCCTACGCGGCGCACGCACACCCCGCGGATACGGGCGCGCTTTGCGGTTCGCTTACCGCTGTAGTGGTGCGACCATAGAATGACGCCGCCGAGTCAGTGCGTTTCGGCGCTCGTCACTCCCAAATTAGGCCGTCATCTACTGCAGTTTCGTACACGTTTTTATTTGGACAATGTGTAGCATCTTTGCTATAGCGCTAAGACACACTTCGACATATGAGCAATCCTATGGGGCTTCTTGAAACCTTAATTGGGGATATCCAAATAACGATAAGGTGAAGAAAAGTAATAGTGACCTAGAATAAAAATAGTATTTAATTTTCATCAATGAGTTAGAGCAGTTCGCAAATTTGCTATAAGATGAAGTTAGCTCGTGTATAGGCGCCTTGTTTTCCGACCATAATACATGTTCGTAAATGCAATTGTTACAGGGGGGTAATTACGTCGCTATTACATGCGATATTGGAGCACGCTGAACCATGTGCGAGAGAGCGTAACTTGGTAAATGTTTTTCACGAGTATATAACAGGTAAATACATCGTAATTTATTGCAGGTCTTCCGCCTTTGTATCTAATTGCATTCTTAGTGTATTATTTTGATGATATTTGCTAAACACTAATTACAGGTTGAAAAAAGACCACGGTATCGTTTCATTACTGCTTTGTGCGCTGCATTATTCTCTCAATTTCTCGAATTTTTTACAATTATACAGAACATAGACTGATGGCTGGGAAGGAGGTGCACATTCTGTGTTCTGTTCAATGTCGATTACAGGATTTGCCTGTGGCGATTCGTATGCCTATAATAAAGATATGTGCATCAGAAAAGCAACTTCTATGATAGGTACAGAGTAAAAAGCAGCATTACCACGCTGATCCTTCTATTTAATTTCAAAATATAATTGCAAATGTAGGTATTATATTATATATTGATTCAACATAGTTGTTCTAATACATATCAAGATCCCCGGAGATCGTGGCCACTTTTCCACTTTGAATAACACTTTTTAAAAATTGCTAAATATGCTCAGCTTTTGTTGTTACAAAATTTAACACAGCAAAACTCTTCGTTGTTGAATTGCTTCACTGAAAAACAAAGTTGTGGTTACTTCTCTTACAACAATCCTCTAATGACACGACTTTCCTTACAGGCATTGTGACCGGGACTACGCCCTACTTGATCAAAAATGAAGCAGTACCTCGCCCTAGGTGAGTTAATGAAGCAGCGGGTTAATTTCTCATCACTTAGTGCACACACAAACTTCTCTGTGTGGTTGCCAACTTACAACCCTAAAGTGTTGCGATGCTGGGACTATCACAGCGGCCAGTATACGGCCAATTGTACTATGTTGACTGTATAACGCAGAGGAAAATTTCCTTTAGAACGCACCTTTGTGGTTGCAGAAAGAAGCGACTAGAAGTCCGAAGCCACATCTGTGTTCATAACGTTTTCCCCTGAGGATTGTGCGCAAGCTCTAGCGCAAGCAATTGCTCCCCTTGTGGAAACGTACTTATGATTTTGGGAACTTACCGCAAGCAAAACACGAGACTTGAAGAAAGGGACAGCACGAAGTGGTTGTCCGCTTCGTGTTGTTATTTTCTTCAAGTCTCGTGTTTTGCTTGTGGTAGCTTCCTAAAATCATAAATCCCCAACTGGCCTACACCCACACTCTGCCATGAAACGTACTCACCACGAGCTGTAAAGACACGTCAAGCAGGTAGATGCTCGAGTTTTATTTTTCGCCAACGTATACTTTTGATGAACTTGTCATTTACAAATATCGAAGATCTGGCGTGCATTAAAGGTAAGGTATTTCAGTATAACTCTGCAGATTAATGTGCTTTTTTGCCCTGCGCTACTGATGCCCTGGAGCTTTGCGCCCATTGATTGTCATGACACTCGGAAAATACTCACTGCCAGATTCCCCGAAAGTCTGTAAAATACCAGGCACCTTGAACAGGTGTCGGCGCCTTTTTATGCCGTGGACAGGTATCCTATGACGCGTTGATGAAAACCTTGCATGACAGCTCAACACTCCTGTGCGAAATTGCAATCAGAGGTTTGCTTTTTGGACCGGCATCAGGGAAACTGGCAGGCCTTTTACAGAACATAAGATTCTGGGACAGTAGCCTCGTGCGTCTGCGATGCCTAAAGTCAGGGAAACGCTGCTGCGTTTATTGAGATATGCGAGCGCATATGAATGCGTGTGGCTGACAGAACGATGAACGCTTGTGCAAGCGTGTGCATGCATACTGTGAATTTTTCCTTTTACTCCTCATTCAGTGCTCGTTCCCCTTTCCACAGTACAGGGAGGTTAAACATGCAGTCTTAGTCTGATTAACCTCCGTGTCTTTCCCCTATAACTCCTCTGTATCCCTGTCTCTCAGCCTTGTTTATATTGCTAGGGCACCTGTTTGGTGGTGTACGTAGTAAATAACGGTGTCTTACTGGAGTGTATTTCATAACAAATATTTTAGGCTGACAATTCACGCAATCGCTGTGCATACCGTGCATTTGTGAAATACTTCTGTCCGTGCTGCAAACGCTCCTGAGACGTGTTTATATCTTCCATGCCTCAAGGTAGATATAAATAACTGCTCTTGGGAGCTTTGCGCAAGCCCAACAACGGTGAAATTCTGCCTCTTAAGAAGCATCAAGAAGCGAAATTGTCGTCAGATGAGCAGATTAATTAGGGGTGACAGTCTTTTTACCATTTTCTTATTCGTAGCATTAGGGTAAACGAGAAAGAAAATAAATACAGTTGAGGAAATGATGAGGTGAAATATGAAAATACAATATCAGCATTGGCCTATAAGAATGCGAACTAGCCGCTTCAAGCGAGATAGTTAGTGAAGTGTAATTAATTACCAACACGTTGTAAACATTTCCAATTATTTGCGGCGCCGTTGTGAGGCTGCCATGTAGTTAGAAGCCGGGCCCCTTGATTAGCTGACTGTGTCTCATGCATGCATGGTAAAATACGTGAGGGTAAATATCTCAGCCATCCTGCATCGTGTTGTACGTTCTCTATATAGTACGGGGAGAGAACTTACGGGGATCGCTCTTACAGCAACGGAGGATGCACTACATGCTGTCAAGTTTAAATTTGTCAGTCCCAGGCGCCAGAAAGCCTAATCAGCTTTGATATTGTGTGACGGCGCGCTACAGTCATTTTGCTTGACGATAACGTTCACGAAGTTGGCTAGCATTTCTGCGATACGTTCGCTCTACGGCCACAGAGTTTCGATTGCTGGACGTCAATATCAAAACGATAACTGCTGCTTACTGTCAAGTTGTGTCTTTGATTGTCTTTAGAGCGAGTTATATCTTTGAAACACTAAGTGAGAAAAAGCAATTCCAAATATTATGAAATACTACGCACTGTGTTAAAGAAACTTTCCGTTGTTTTTTCCTATTACAAAATATAACAAGAAACATATCTTGCTTGAGCAAAACACCGTCTTTTGATGTGTACCGTTCACTTACAGTTTTAAAAAAAGTAGGCACAAGGCAGGCAAGCTCAGAAGTTTGATTTTGGGAATTTAATGGAAGGTTGGCAAAACGATGGCATCCAGGTCATCACCAGTTCTGCGAGTCATTACAATGCCTAAACACAGCCGCTCGTTCTATGTGGGATTATCTCGAGTGAAACGGCGTAACCAGCGCCTCGCTTCCGCAATTTGTGTTGACGTCCGTGACATTTCGTGGCATCGCGCGACACTGCCATCGGGTGACGTCAGCGATCATAGTTTTGCTGTGGGTAGTCATATTTCAGGCAGCCGTCATTTTCGATAGCATTGGCCATGACAATGGTACACAGTTTTCCTGCAAGACTTTCGCAATAGGTTTGTGAGCAGCTTCATCGATGTTCCTTGGCTCGAAACATGGTCACATGCCCCTTGCTTTCTTCGTAACAA